>NW_015164225.1:517462-538046 GCF_001447785.1 Gekko japonicus
AATTTAAATTCCTCCCCTTTCACCTTTAAGCCTTCTATTAGCTTATTTTTTCTTATATCTTCATTTAATGATTCTATTGCAAAAACAAAAAGTAAGGGAGACAATGGGCAACCTTGCCTGGTTCCTTTCTGGATCTCTATCATTTCCGTCAAGTCTCCGTTTATTATTACTTTTGCGTATTGCTTTTTATATATAGCTTGAATTGTATTGTAGAATTCTTGGCCAGGTTCTGCCGCGTCTAGTTTTTTTAATAGAAAGTCCCACGACAGGTTGTCAAACGCCTTTTCCGCATCTAGAAACATTAACATTAGTTCTTTCTCTGGATGTTCTTCATAGTATTCTAATACATCCATAATGATTCTTATATTGTTTCTCATTTGCCTTTTGGGTAGGAATCCGGTTTGATCTTGGTGGATCATCTGTGTCAAAACCTTTTTTAATCTTCCTGCTATTATTGATGCAAATATTTTGTAATCAACATTGAGAAGTGATATGGGTCTATAATTTTTAATGTCAGTCTTATCTGTACTTGGTTTTGGGATAAGTGTTTATTAAAGCGTGGTTCCAAGATTCTGGAATCTTATTGTTTTTACCTACTCTTTGGGAAAGTTCTTTAAATGGTGTCCATAACTGTTCTTCGAAAGTCTGATAAAATTCAGCCGGTATTCCATCAGGGCCTGGGTTTTTTTTTCCTTTTTTGTCTTCTAAATGCCTCCATAATTTCGCTTAAAATTATGGGATCGTTTAATGTTTAGTTGAGTATTAAATTTTTGAATTCTGTTTTTGAGGTATTCTGCAATTTCACTTCTGTTATCTACAACCTGTTGGTATAGCTTCTTATAGAATTTTTCCACTATCTTTTTTAGGTCTTGCGTATTGTACTTTTCTTTGTTATTATCATTTCTTAGTTGGTGCGCTTCTCTCTTTCCTTCTTTATTTTATAGGCTAGCCATCTATCCAGGTGAGGGCTGGAGATCACTCAAAATTACAACTGTTCTTTAGGTAGCAGAGATCAGTTCCTCTGGGGGAAATGGTGAACTCAGTGTCATTATACCCTGCTGAGGTCGCCACAGCAAATTGACACTGAGTGCCCAAGGCTGGAGCATTCGCCCAGAGCCTCTTTCTAGAGGCCGTTGTATTTATTTCTACAACGGGCCTTTTTCCTAGTATATTATAAGGGGGCAATCTTACTTCCCAGGGAATGGAGTTCCATAGGGTGAATGTCACACCATGAAAGTTGTGCACCGTTTCAGAACTGATGGAGCAGAGGTCCATCAGTGCCTATTAGCCACAAGGTATAGATAGGAACTCTTGGTCTGGGACAAGTGATGCTCTGTATTCTTGGTGCTTGGGGGGGCACAGTGGGAGGGCTTCTATTGTCCTGGCCCCACTGTTGGACCTCCTGATGGCACCTGGTATTTTTGGCCACTGTGTGACAGAGTGTTGGACTGGATCGGCCATTGGCCTGATCCAACACTGGTTACTCTTATGTTAACTTACTACAGTCAATGGGAGAATGTAGAGTTAAAACCACTCCAGGTACCCTTAATAAGCAGGAAAGTACCAAATGTTTAGAATGTTTAAAGGTAAGAAACAGCAACCTGAACTGGGACCAGAAGCTAATAAGCAACTGATGCAATGAAACAAAGATAGAAGTAATATATGACTTTTTATGTTTGCCCTCCATTCATTAGGCCAATGGCTGCACGTTGCACCAACCAAAGCTTCCAAAACATTTGCAAGGTCTGTACCATATACAGTATATTACATAAATCCAAACAGGATGTTAGCAGGACATAGAGAGTAGATGTAAGATTACAACAGAGAGTTCAGGGCACTACTGATCATGATATAAAACTGTAACCAGGAGATTTCAGTCTTGTGGTATAATGGAAGCACTTTGTAGGACAATAGATTCACCCTTTCTCTTAGTGTAACTTCATTTTCTCTAATATAATGAGCAGGCTGAATAATGTAACAGTAGCAAAGGTCAACTATTCATCATGTATCAGTTATGAAACTCCCTCCTCCCCATTACTAAGCACTTAATGCTCACATTACTTGAACTTACCTAAAACAGAACTTTCATAACCTCTACATTTAAGTAATCCCTGGTTCATTTTATAAAGATCTAAAACCCTCACCTTCCTAGGTCTTAAGGATAAATCCAAAATAACATTTCCTATGCAATCTGTCCCTGATGATACCACAAGAGAGAAAGAAAGAAGGAAAGAGGGAAAGAAAGAGAGAAAAGGAAAGAGGGGAAGAGAGAGAGAGAGAAAGAGGGGGAAGGGAAAGAAAGGGGGAAAGGAAAGGAGGGAAAGAAAGAGAAGGCGGAGGAAAAGAGACAGAGGGAAAGAAGGTAAAGAGATGGGGGGGCTCTCCCACCCACCCCCCGCGGATCCCTCACTCACCCCATCAAGCTCTTCAGGCGCCGGACAGGAAGGCCAGCGAGTGGACTCTTTGGGCCTCCCGCGGGCCCCAGTGCCTCGGCATGGGCAGGTCAGCGGGCGGACTCTTCAGGCCTTCCGTGGGCCCCAGCGCCTTGGCATGAACCCGGGAAGGCCGGCGGGTGGAAGGTGGGCTCTTACCTCCCTGCCTCTTGCTCCTCATGGCCTGACTGAGGGCTGCTGGGAGCAGGGGGTGGGGCTTGCTGCATGTGCCCGCCCCCTGGGCTCGGAAGGCAGCTGGAACGCCTTTCCAGTGCGTTCCGCCCCAAAAATAGCCCTGTATGTGCTGAAAAGTTATGGTGTGGTAGCATAATATATGTTAACACAGTGATTAACCCAAAACTATCACACTCTGATGGTTGCTTTCCACATTGTTAATCAAGGATGTACTGAAGATAGCCATGCTTAAAACAGCAACAATGTAGAGTTGCTTAAATTTTTCTTGCTGGTAGCGCTAATTTTTAACAGATATGAGTAAATATAACAGGTTAGTTGCTTTGAACACACAAACACTTGGTTCATCAGAGTTGGTACTGTCTACTCAGACTGGCAGTGGCTCTCCAGGGTCTCAGGCAGAGGTATTTCCCATCACCTTCTAGCTGGAGATGACAGGGTTTGAGCCTGGAAACTTCTGCATGTATGCTTTACTTTCATCAGCTGCCTTGAGCAGATGTGAGAGGAAGCATGTGCATTTTTTAAATAAACTAACTGCGTGGGCGACAGTATTCAGAAAACTCTTCATTTAGATTGAACTCTACCCCCAGCTCTCCCCAGGCAGGAGAGACAGGGAGCAAGTTCATTTTATCCCACTCATTGCTACATCCCTGTGTCCTGTTGGCTTTATATACAGAGAGGTTCCCTGGCATAGCTTTTGTAGGAGTTAATGCTCTTTGGGGGCAAGAGATAATATCAGTGTGACTGTCTCTCTCCCCCCCCCCGCTCTAACCTGTCACATCAACCAGATGATCAATTACCTTCCCCCATGCTATTTTACCGTTGTTACACTTCCCAATTCAGATTGGTTTTTATAACTAGTAAAGAGTACAGTGTATTTGGTTCCGATTTTTACTAGTTATCTGAATGTACATCCTTAATTCTGTTAAACTATCAAAGATGTCCTCCCACTCCAACCTTGGAAGACCTCAGCTGCATGAGCTGCACTCCTTGAAAGTTGGATAAAGCTGGATAAAGTATACCTGATCCCTCCCTTCTGCCATCATGTTCTCTCCCCATTATTCCCTTTTCACTACTTGCAACAAAAGGAGTGATGCGAAAGAAGTCTGCAGAACCACACTGTGGTCTTGTGATTCCATGATACAATAGTCATTTTATTTTGTAAACTTTAATGGAAATTTAGTACAAAACAGTTGATAAAATCAGATTGTCTTGAAAAAGCAAGAAATAAGCTTTGTTTTTTCTAAATGCAATTCAAGGTAAACTTTAAACGCCAGCTGGGAATCCAGTGAAAAAAGCATATGCATCATTTCAGCCACAGTATGAGAAATTAATGAAGGATGGGGAAGTGGAGTCCCTGCCCTAAGTCAGCACCACTCCTCAGTCCACTTTGTAATTTCTATTGCCCTGACAATCCAGCACTTCTGAAACACTTAGAAAATCGGAGAGGAAGTCCAGAGGAGTCCCTCTCTAAGCTGAAGAAAAAGAGATTTACACTGAATTAACAATGATAACTACACAAAGTATTCCCATTGCATAATTAGGATGTTCATCTTGGAAATTTGGGATCGGTGTGCAGGATTCCTGCTTCAGCCCCTGAGAGACGGGAGGTGAAATGTTCAAACATGATTTCTTGAACTGGACTGCCACCTGCATTGCAATCTGAGCAGCAGAAAGAGATGTGAGATATTTGGGAATGCAGAGGGCAGCAGTGCTGCACAGAGCTCAGTGCTCACGTCTCCATTCGGGCTCTACTTGTTGTTGAATGTGACTCTCAGCTAAGTTATGGCCTGCATAAGAAGGGGGGGGAAGGTGAAGGAAGAATGAAGAGACAAGAATTACTTGTTTGTCACTCTAAAGTACTGTTTGACTTACTGACGGGAGGCTTCACAGGAGAGGAGGAGCTGACGCTGACTGTTAATGCTGGCAGAGCATTCTGTTACTCCAGCACCTACCCTCTATTCCCTTGGTGACATTCGGGCATAGTGCTTTGGAACCTGTTTACACAATACTGTTTTGCAACCCCTATTCCTTCAAGTATGCAAGAAGATTCTGCTACAAAAATCTATTCAGAAAGTACATACACATACAGCTGCTTAGGAACAAAAACAAACAGGGTTTGTAATCAGTCATAAAAAATTATTTTCTTCCAAATACTCTATGTATGGTTGAAATGTCTGCAAGATGGTTGGTAAACTGCAAGTCTCTTTCCCATGCATGGATTAGAGCCCAGCACAGGATTACCCTGAGCAGAGAGGCCAGTCTCCTTAGAGAGCCCCGTCTCTGAAAATGCCCCTTCTGGAAGTCAGATGCATTAGTGGCTATCAGCCAAGAGAGCAGAGCAACCTTTGCATTGAGATGTTGCGTACCTCCAAATAGTAATTACTGCAGGATCACAATGGGTGAAGGGCATTGCCTTCAAGGTCTTTGGGGGGCTTTCTGGAGGTATCTGGTTGGGTTGGCACTGTAGAAAATGGGTGCTGCACCAGATGGACCCTTGGTCTGACCATGCAAGCCTCTTATGCAGGGCTCTTTTTTGTAGAAAAAGCCCAGCAGGAACTCATTAGCATAATAGGCCACAACCCAACAGCAGAAACTCATTGGCATATTAGGCCACACCCCTGACAGCACAGCTCATTAGCACATTAGGCCGCACCCCCATGTTACCAGAAGTGTGGTTATCCAGCCACACCCACCTTTTGCTTGTTATTCTGTTTACCTTGTTTGTTGTCAAAACCCAGGGCCTTTTTTGTAGCAGGAACTCCTTTGCATGTTAGACCACACACCCCTAATGTAGCCAATCCTAATGAGTTTCTGCTGTTGGGCGTGGCCAACTTGGGAGCCAGCCGGAACTCCGTTCCTGTGCGTTCCTGCCCAAAAATAGCCCTGCTCTTATGTCTTCTCACGCACTCCCCCTACAGTGAAAATCATTATACACCAAAGAGATGACTGGGGTCCAAACCATGTCTCAGAGTCATTGTAGGCTCTTACCTGCCGGCTGCCTGTTCAGGTCGAGGGAATTAAGCTCTGCTGCCAGAATTTCATCCTCCTCATTCTCTTCTCCCTCATATGGGTATCCTCGGTATGCACCATTATCCCTGCAGTACTTGAGAAACCTGGAAGCACAAACAAAAACTGTTGTTTAAATACTAACATCCTGAGCCAAGGGAGTGAGAGACTGAAAGTGGACAGAACTGTTGCATGGTTAACAAGGACCAAGGAACAACACCCTTTTCAACTTGAAAAGGAAGATTGGAATGAAACTAGTTAGGATTCAGCTCAGAGTTTCTGGTAACTGGGTCTTTGCTCCAGAGTTCATTGAAAGTATTTTCGTTCTGCACTTTACACATTAAAAAAACCCCTCTCCAAGGTATCTTACAACATAATTTCATAACAATAAGATTAAAAAGATGAACATAAACAGTATCTTTAGGCAGAAATATTTTGAAAAATCAAATATGAACTGGAAAACGAGAGTATAGGCTGTAAGGTAAGAAAGAGCAAAACTAAGAAATCAGTAAAAAGGGCATATAAAATATTTGGCAAGGAATAAAGCTCCAGCTATAGATCATCAGCTAGCAAACACACACACTCCATTTTTTAAGAAATTCAAGGCAACTAACATAGCAGCGATCAACAACAGATTCAGACAGTCTAAGCAGGGCACTACAAAAAAATTGTTCACAAAAAATTGTACAGCTGCTATAAAGCTCCCATGTGGCAGATTATATAAAGACTTTAGAAAATAAACATGTCTTCATCTAATGTCTTAGAACAGGAATGGGTAACCTTTTCAGCCCAAGAGCTGAAAACACATCTGTGAAGATGCTGGTGTGCCACTAAAAGGGAGTAAGACAAGGGTTGTACTTCGGTAAACACAATGGGAACAGACCCAGCAATGCTGCTACTCTGACCCAGGTGTGAGTGTGTGTGTGGGGGTGAACATAAGAACATAAGAAAAGCCAGTGTTGTATCAGGCCAATGGCCCATCTAGTCCAAAACTCTGTCACACAGTGGCCAAAAATACCAGGTGCCATCAGGTGGTCCAGCAGTGGGGCCAGGACACTAGAAGCCCTCCCACTGTGCCCCCCCAAGCACCAAGAATACAGTGCATCCCTTGCCCCAGTCTGAGAGTTCCTATCTATACCTTGTGGCTGATGGACCTCTGCTCCATATGCTTACCTAATTCCCGCTTGTAGCTGCCACCACGTCCTGTGGCAGTGAATTCCATGTGTGATCCTGAGAGGCTATGATGCACCTAAGTCATAATATCTGCCTGCTTCCATGCTGCTGGCCTCAGTGGCACTGCCAGCACGTCATCAATTCTCAGTGACTAGGGCAGAGAATTAGCCCTGGATGTAGAGCAAAATTCTCTGGTGTGCCATTGTCTGGCACATAGTGCAGGGCCTCCAGTGAAGGTTATAATTTGGAGACAGGTATATATGGAAGAAGACAGTCCTTCAAGTATCCTTGGTGAAGACCCAAAGGCTTTATGGGCAATAACCAGCACTTTGAATTGTGCCTGGAAATAAACTGCAAGCCAACACAGATCTTTTAAAACCACTGCAACGTGTAAGCTACATGGCACCACCACACAGAGTGTGTTGCAGTAACTTAACTGGGCCTTAATGAGTATGTGGGTAACTACAGACAAATCTATCACAGCTGGCAAACCAGCAGAAGCTAGTTACAGGTGGTAAATGCAAGGCCAGATTAAGACAGGTTGAGGACTTAACTATGTCAAGTTTAGAAAAGAGTCCAGTAGCACCTTAAAGACTAACAAAATTTGTGGTAGGGTAGGAGCTTTCATGAGTCACTGCTCACCTCTTTTAGCTACATCTGCTGTTCTTGCATCTGAATGGCCAGATCTACAAGCAACCTGCAAACTAACAACTTGAAGGGAGAAGGCGACACCATCCATATCGGGCTGACTCTGCAAACCCTGACAGGCCTTGTTAGCCACCAACCATACATTTCTCTCAGGGCTGAAATACATGCATTGCTAGGAATTCCAAGGATTCCCCCCCTCTCCTTTTAAAATCATGCATGTGGGGGCCTGACTCTGAAATGGCCCTGAAGAGCTATTCGCCCCACTGGGAAAACAGACAGGTACCTGCCTAAGTACCCATTCTTCATAGAGCCCATTACTGCCTCCAGACAATAACTAAGACAATTAACTCACTTGCCACAATTGAAGAGGAGCACATCTGAATGTAATTTCATATGCATACACTGAAGGGACTTTCCTTTCAGTCATGATGTAAGGCGCAGGCTCGGCGGAGCCGAATGAGGACGCAGCCGAGCCGGAACTGATGCGGACCGCGCGCCAAAAGAAGCCTCCGTACTAAGAAGACCTGCCTGACACCAGGAGAAATGCTGAACAAACTGGACCACCGGAGAAAACCGAAGCCGGAGCCAGAAACAGCGCAGCTAACCCACCACTTGGGTGCCGGTAGGGAATTCCCACCCCTATACGATAGCTGTGGCCGTAGATAGGGATTATAATGTGCACTTGCACCCTGCCTGTAAACCGCTCTAAGACCTTCGGGTCAGAGCGGTATATAAGCCTAAATAATAAATAAATAAATAAATGGGTTTCATACAGACGTTTAACAGAATGGGGAATCTGTAGCTCATCTCACCCAGAGGTACCTGGGCCTGCCAGTATAGGGAGGGAGGGAGGAACTGAAATTGCCAGGTGGGGAGGGAACAGGCAAGGGAGTGAGAAATTGGGGGACTTTAGGCGGGTGTATTTTAATTTGGGAGTAAGGAAGGGGGGGGTGGTCTTACTCAGTTCATACGACAAATTGCCTTGATAGCACAATCCATAAATTTTAAAGCATGCAAATAAATAATGCTGGAGGGAAATACTTACTCGCCCCAGATCGGATCCTGCTTGAGAGTAGCTGGATTGCCTATGACAATTAAGAGTGCTTTGGATCTTGTCACAGCCACATTGAAGCGCTGAACATAAAAAGAGAATGCGAGAGAACATCAACAGCCTTGGCCTATTGGAAAGGGAAACCTTGGCGCTTTGAAAGCAGCTGTCCCTCCTTAGCGTGAAACCACCACAAATGGAGGTCTGACCAGCAGAATAGTCAAAAGCCCTCGAAATGGAACCAAGGCACCTTAAGGAGGAGAGCCATGTTAACCCTCCATGCACATGAAAGATCCTGGCAGTCCAGGCCATGGAGGCTTTAATTCACATTGGTTCTCTGCCAAGTCTATGGTGGCACTAGGAAGGAAAAGAACTGGGGAGAGGGGTTGTCTGGCACTCTGCAGCTCTGAAGGGAACAATGCAGAAAGCTTATTTGCTTGTTCAGCTGCAACAATTCCTGTCACGGTTAATTCTGCTACTGCCTGTGGTGCCCTTTAATTCAGGGGGTCAGAAGGTACAAGTATGTGTTCAGGATAGGGCCCCCCACTGTCATGTATGCTGCCTCAACCCACAAGGAACATGGGAGACTTGCCAACAGATTTCTGGGCATCAGGACTGTGATGCCAGAGGATGGGATGAGAGCTTGGCATGCTGTTTTCTGAGGCCCTCTCCAAGATTCCGGTTTAACTCTAGATAAGGCAGACAGAAAGGTACTCTGCAGCCATACTCCATATGGCCAAGTCAGGCAATGAAGTATGACTCAAATTACTGAAGAACGGGATGTCACTGATGCTCTGGACATGCCCTGGGTCCCCAAAGGCAAAGGGGGGGGGGAGACTGAAGAGGAATGTATGTCGGATTGTACCTTGGGATTCCTCAAGAATCCTAGGTTGAAATCTTTATCCATTTGAAAGTATTCACTTCGGCTGCGCACTGTGGAAATGAGCAAAACACGCCGCTCCTGGCCCTGGAACTCCTCCACAGAGCCCACCTGGAGGAAGAGGAAAGGAGAACAATAGCCAGGTGACAGGAAATGAGATGGAAAATGCCTTGGGTAAAACAAAACACAAGAACAAGAGAGAACTTCAAAGATGAACAGATTTGGGGCTGTGTCTCACAAAAACGTACGCCACAACAAAAACTGTCTGTGGTGCCACAGAGCTTCTTTTGATGTTTACTGTATTTGCCTATCTACTTTTCTGGAACTGAGCTACTGGCCTTCCCCCCCCCCCCAAAGTAATTTAGCAAGTAATACCCCCACCAAGATGAAACAGAGCAACAGGGACAGCTCGTCTCCACACGCAGCAACCCCTATGGTTGCCAGGTCCAGAATCTGAGGCTTCATTTAAACATGACAAGCAAACAGAGGACCAACTCATGGGACTTTGCACTTGAACAAAATTATGCTACCACACATCAAAGTCTGTTAAAAACTATTCACACACGCAGCCATAATTTGGAGCCTTATTCTTTCAGGTTCTGCTTGGTTTTGCTCATTGAAACCAGCACCATCAATAATAGTTTCAAAGGGGAAAAAATGTATTTTTTTTCTCTTTTAGATGGCTAACAGTAGCATAGAAAGCCTAGTTTCAACCAGCAAACATGAGAACAGATTGAAGGACTTAAATCCTCTCTTCACTTCCTACATGGCCCCAATCCAAAATGCAGCTATACATGCTCAGTTTAGCGTTTGTAGGCTGATATAGATTCACAATAGATCCAGTTGGTCAAACGTGTTGGTCTGAAGCAGTACAACAATTTTAGAGTCCAATGGCACCTTTAAGACCAACAATATGACAAACTAGCAGAGAAGTGTCTAAAGGTGCCTTTTCTAATTGTTGGAAGTGACTGGGAATCTTCATTCTCTCTTGCCCTCCCTGCCTGACAGGAGAGAATGATCATCACCATGTTGCATGTTAATTTGCTGTTCATTCTCTGCCTATAAGCCTGAACCTTTTTTTGCCCATCTATGTATTTGATAAAGTGCGCGTGCACACAAAAGCTCATACCTTGAACAAACCTTTGTTGGTCTTAAAGGCGCCACTGGACTCTAAATTTGTTGTATAGATTCACAATGTTGGTTTCATTAATTGAAACAAGACTCCCTGAAATAGTTATTAGTTTTAAAGTGGAAAAAATATACTTCTGTAATCTCTATCATGTGAGACTACTGAACACAAACATTTTTTGGAAATCCCAAATTTTTCCAGGTCCAATAGACACAAGGAAAAAAAGATGGAAACTGAAGCTGTGCCAGCAGGGAATACTCTGCTCCCTGTGGGGACAGCTGATCCTGGGGTTGGCTTCTTGTGCAGCCCGGGTTAAATCAGGCTGTACAAGAAGCCAGACTGAAGCAGAGCCAGTGGGGAGCAATCTACTCCCTGCCAGCACAGCCGATCCTTGGGCTGTCTTCTGCAGTCTTCTGCAGTCCCTTTAACCTTTAAAGGGACTGCAATAGAAGCCTGACAAACCGCTGAAAGGCAGAAGCAAACTGCTCCCGCCTCTCCACTGTTTTTCAAATATACCTAGTAATTCCCAATTATATCTAGGGTTTTTCCAGGAATTTTTTCCAGTATCCTAAAAAAGAACCAGATACCTTTGGCATTCCAAAATATACACGAAAAACATTAATACGGTATTTTTCCGGTATATTTTTGGCTTGAGTAGATCTGAACATACACCCCTAGTCACTCCTGGCTAAACAAAACTTTTTCAGGAGCATCTAGCTAGCCACAGGGGTGCTAAATTAGATGGAAATAAAGCTAGATGCTTCTAAGCCCACTGAATTCAATGGGCTGAGAAGGGCATCTCATAAGCAGAGCCCTGCCAGATCAGACCAGTCATCCATCTAGTCCAGCATCCTGTCTCACACAATGGCCAACCAGTTCCTCTGCAGGGCCAACGACAGGGCATAGAGGCTGAGACCTATCCCTGAAGTTGCCTTCTGGCTCTGGGATTTGCCTCTGAATGTGGAGGTTCCCCTCCGTCACCATCATTAGTAGCCACTGAGAGACCTATCCTCCACTAATCCCCCTTTAAAACTGTTTATTCCCGTGGCCATCACTTCATCTTCAAGCAGCCCATTTTAATTACCCTCTGTGTGAAGAAGTGTCTCCTTTTGTATGTCTGCCTGCTTAGGACGACACTGTCTAGCTTAGCACAGTAACCTCAGTTTAGTCATTTTAGCTTCTAGGGACAGTTCAGGCTTAATTTGGTCTAGAACTTATTTTTTTGTCTTTTTGGTGGTCCACAGTATCCATAAAACTCTCCTGCAACACCACGTTTAAATTAATCAATGTTCTCCCTGACAGCTGTCTTCACTGTCCAGCTTTCACACCCATACGTAGTAATGGGGAATATAATCACATGAATTAACTTAATCTTGACACACCCCTAACACTTAAGAATCTTTTCTTGGCTGCCCTTCGAATTTTTCCTTCATGGCTGTCCTTCGAAGTCTTAATCTCCTTAAAACACAAAAAGGTCTCACCTTTAGATCCTTGATATCTGACATGGCCTTTAACTTTGATATATCAATGGCTTTTCTTATTTTTTCCACCTACAGTAAAATGCAAAATTAATAATTTATTCACCCCCAAACTCCCCCATAGTTCCTGGCTAGCACAGCTTGTGGAAGAATTCTTTTGGTCCATTAAATGGGGATAATGGCTGTTCCTAACGGAGAGGACAGGAATGGTACAGGAAGGACTAGCAAGGGGCTCAGAAACCTTGACGATGGAGAGGGCTTAAAGGCAACAGACCACTGCCAGAGCATACAGCACCTGAAAACTGTGGTGTTGCACTCTCAGAAATAACCACTGGGATACAGAAACCACCTCTGTGGATGGCCCATGTCACAGGTTACACTTACATCTCTGGCATAATCATAGCCAAGAACAGCTCAGGTCACATCAAAGACATTTGACCATTAAGGGCTGCCCGAAATCTCCCCTGCTCCCAGCAGCAAGTCTTATTCAATAAGTAGGAACCAGTAGATAACATCACCTGCTTTCTGTATGGCGAGATGATGCCAATCTCTTTGGGTGATATGCGGGACAAGCCTTTTTTGCCCTGCTGCTCCAGAAGCAGTTTTCTGAGATAGTCTATCACCACATCAATCTCAGTTGTGTTGAAAAACGAAGGGCTCTTTTCTTCCCGCTCGTCTTTTCCACAGACTCCATGAAAGATTATGGGAAACCCCTGCAAGAGTGACAGATACCACCTCAGTTGTCTGAAAGTGGTCACATCGGGTGACAAAGTGACTCAATGATGGCTTGGTGGCTTCTCACCTGCTTCGCCAGTTCACTCCAGGAGCAGTAGGAATGTGTGATGGCAGGGTTGGCATGGACCTGCAGCTCCCCCTCGTAGAACTTCTCATTGGGAAACTTCAAGATCGCAGCATGAGACCTTGGGTGGGAGAATGGGCCTCAGCACACAAACCAACACTGTCTGCATGAACCGCCTGAGACTGAGGAGAACACCGTGCCTCTTTTCTCTTCTGGGGTTGTGAAGGCTTGCACCACAATAAAACTTACTAAGTGGTCAAAGCACTCTCTGTCTCAATTCTCCATCTGAGAAGCTGCAAAAATACTGGCCTGCTTCACAAGGCTAATGTGAGGAAGATTAAGACAAATACTGCACACATCTGTGTGCTTTGATAATGCCAGATGGTTGAGAAAAGAAACATGGCAATGCCCAAGAAAACATTTCTCTCCTTACTCCCTAGTCATAGCATGTGCTCAAAATGGCTTTCAAACTTTGGGGGTTCCTGTGTCAAAAGGCTGCCTTTGGCAATAACTGAAATCTGAAGGTGTGAAGATAATGTAAATAGGAACTTCAAAGCTACAACTTTTACAAAGTCTCAGTTGACATAAATGAAAGCTGGAAACATCTGCAAGCACCCGTTTGCAAATGCATAAAGATGCTACAATTCTTTGACAACAATAACGGAATGAGACCCTTCCATGATGAAATAGTCAAGTTTCTCCCCCTTAATCAATCCCTTGTACTGGGCCAGTTCATTCATTTGGTATCTCTTACTTCCAACAGACAAAGGTACATTTTGCCTCAGTGTTAAATGCTAAACTAGATGTGATCTACTACATGATGCCCCCTTACAGTATATGGGTATATATATCTGTGAACTAGGTTTGTTTGTTTTTTTAAAATGATTTTTTGGGTGAGGGGAACAAACTCTGCTCTACCTCACTGTATTCTGTTCCTTTTGGCACTTCCCTCCCCCATCCCCCCAAAAGTGAAAGCAGTTAAATACAGCCAAGCAAAGTAAGGGAGAATATAAAGTTTAACTGTGAATAGCAAATAGCAATGTTTCAGCATAATTCATCCAGTGTCTGGGGCCCCACAAACATGGGTTCATTTGCAATCTTTAGGAAACTGGCCTGGTTTAGGGACTGTAGGCTAATATCTCTACTAGGAGGGTAGAACCCAGGAACCACACTCATTCCATCCATGATACTTTATGGGTTATTGGCAGATTGAAACCTGCCTTCTATTAGACAGGCAGCCAGATACACACAAGACAGAGCTCTTATGCTCCATCTGCTGGAACTCAGAGGCAGAGCAGGAGATGTACCTGTAGTTTTGCAGCAGTTTAGTCACAAACTGTGGGTTGTAACTCCCATCCTTCTTTTGATACAGCGGATTGTGATTCATCAGTCGCTCCAACAGGGAAAGTTCTACAACAGCATAAATGTATCTCAGTGCTGTGTTCCCTCCAAACTCTTCTTTCCCCTCAAGTCTCTCTCAGAGCAGCACAAAGTACAAAAGCGTGGGCAGAGTGAAGTCTGGCAGCTGCCAAGGATGTAAACACTGTGGATGCCACCTCGATTCATAAGGCATGTGTGAGCACATTCATTTATTTTGGGCTGATTTTACCCCACCCCCAGCAGCAGGGTGGGGGGTATCTTTCTTCCATGGCTAATATCTCTCCAAGCCACATGGGCACAGCCTCATAGAACCAGCTTATCACACAGAACTGAGCAGCTGACGAGTTATAAAGAGCTTCTTGCCAGTGGCTGGTGGATAGTGAAAAATCCTCAAAGGAGGCCATTATTTATACTATGGCACCCATGATTATTATAGTTCTCACACAAATACTTGCCTATTCAATTGAGCACAAATGAATGGTTCTGGAGTCCATTTACTTTGTACTCCCCTTGGAGGCAGACAGATAATCTGCTGTTGCACAAAACACTGGCACAGAAGGAGTAAGTTCTAAAAGGCATTGCCACTTGTTTCACACTCACCTAAGCCATGGTCAATAGCCAGAGGAGACCTCAGGATGGGTCCCAGTTGCTGAGGGTCCCCTGCCAAAACAAGCTGTCCTCCTTTGGGATTTGTCTTTGGGTCCATCATGGCTAGGAGACCTAGACAGGAAAAAGGTGTGCTCAAGCTGCATGGTTGTTGGTTCCAGGGGAAACAATGGAGAGCGAGAAGAACAGAGCACTCAGGGCATGTACTGAGATCCTTCTCCCGCTGGTAATAAAAGGACTCAGCAAGATTCTTTAGCACAGTCCTGCCCACAGAGCAAGTGGGAGGACTGATCTGATACTATAACAGGTGAGCCCATGAATTCAGAATCCAAGAATCCCCACCCCAGACCCCAATCAGAACTTGGCTAATAAATTGAAAAAGTCTCAGAGGCTGCAGCTGAGAAAAAGGAAGCTTCCAATTGTAAAGGAGCTCATGCATCAAAATAGGAGAATATGCTAAGCTGTGGTTAAGATCCTCTGGTAAGTAACTGGAAGCAAGAGAAAAGGGAAGATGTGATTAAATTGGCCAAAGTGTTTAGGAACACCACCAGTACATATGCCTGGAAAGCTGGGAAACGGCTTGGGTAAAGTAGTTTAGAATATAAACTTCTGTCAAAAGCAACATTCAAAGATAGTCTGGAAGAAGGTGAAACAGAATTGATGAGGGGCTGCTAATTTTTGCTGAAGCCTTTTCTTCACAAGTACACATAAAATTATGCTTACATTAGACAAGATGTGGTCAGAACACATGTGGAAGAGCAGTTACAAGGAGAAAGTATAGCTAAACTTTTTACCTCCCCCACTGAAAGAAATAGAAACATTTATCTTAAAGTGAATCGTCTAGCCAGTGGGAGCCCTGGGCAACCCAAGGACAGACAAGCACAGAGGGAAGACACCATCCCAAGAAACCAAACCCATTTCTATGCTCTCAATCCACAACAGAGCAAAGCTAAGCACAACCACGGGCAATAGCTTGCTCCTTGCTATCCCTGAGAAGACCAGGCATGCTCTCAGCCTCTGAAGTGACCAACTGGTAACCCTGTGGCTTTAGGTGGTTCCTTTAATTCCCACGGGTAAACTAATACATGTTTTGTATACTTTTACTGAGTTATTTGTTATTGCTAATGCAGCATGCTATTGTGCTTAATAAATTAGTTTGGTTTGTAAATGTTGCCTGATGTGGTGGTTGGTCTTGCTTTCCTTAAGAGTTCTATAAAAACAACCTACTATGAGGCCTATTTGGTAGAGCTGAGTGAAGTGCAACAGTAACCTTTCACCCCAATGAAAAGTGGCAAAACCAATAATGTGCCTTTGGGAGAACAGCCCAAGATTTGCCAATGGAAGCAAATAAAATAAACAAGCAGGATAATCCAAATGCTGTTTCAGGACACAAGGAAGCGATTTTCCAGCAAAACAACGAACAAACCAAACAATCAATTCAGCGTCTTCTGGCCCTTCCTGACTAAAATACCAAGACACCTGGAAACAAAGCAGCAGGCAGGAGGCGAGAATGTAGAGGATGACAGGTCTAAACCAACGTTCCCTCTAAGCAGTGGAGTCTTGTGAGCAAAAATTCTACATTGTGAGCTCCTGGCATTAAAGTTGTGAGCAAGCAATTTGGCTACTGCATAAATTAGTCTGCTCTGGAGCCATCCTTCCTGAGCTAAGACAAAAATGTGTGAGCCAGAGGCTAAAAAAATGTGAGCTAGCTCACACTAACTCAGCTTAGAGGGTACAGTGGTCTAAACCCACAATGCCTATCTATGGCTAACCCACAAGGTGAACCAACCTTCTTCCCCAGTTTGCATTTTGTTCAGTTTCCAAACACATTTTTTAAAAAAACCCTCCCCATAAAAATGTGGTTAATTTTCAAGACATAAAAAGGGTGCAGAGGAATACAAGAAGGCTATCATTTACCTGCAATGGCAACCAGGCTCTCTGGCTCCACAGCATGGCCACTCTCATCAATGAAGACATGAGAAAAATGCCCCCGAGGGAAGTCAGCAGAAACTAATCTAGCCAGCAGAAAGAGACAGAAATGAGCATGAACATGCAGCTTCTCAGCCAGTCCTGAGAACAGCCTGATGACATTCATTTTAAGGTGCTCAGAGCTTTATGCTATTTTTATACTCTAGATGGGTTTTTAATGCTAGGTTTCAATTCTTAATAACTTTTATGGTGGTTTAAGTTTTTATTATGTTTTATATAAGCCAGAGTCCCCACAGAGGCTGTAGAGACAATTTCTAAATATAAAATAATAACTTTTACATAAGTTGCGCAATGGATCATACTAAGGAAAACAAAAGCAAGGGAGGACGGAGAATGAGTGTTTTGATAAGAGATGAAAATCCCCTGATCACAAAAATATTCTGCCCTTACATATATAGCTAATAAAGAAGTTTTCCCTTGCAATAAGGAGTGCAGGGAGATCCATATGTACATTTCAAAAAATCTTATTAAAAATTGTAACAGAATCAATTTTTTTCCATTTGAGTAGTGTAAAATACCACCCTATGCAAAACATACATCGATAAATACACCTCTATTCATTCCCCATGCATCCTAGTTTCTCATTTTTGCATGGCACCTAATCCTCTTTACCTTCCTGCTGTTATCAGGGTAGTGACGATGACCCGGTAGCTTTTCAGTGTCTCCTTGCTGAGAAAGACAGGGCATTTCTCCTCATTATCCCAGTTACAATAAGGCTAGAAGCAAAAACATACATATTTTAGGCACTGTTGGGACTGAGGCTCCATTACTTGACAATTCTTTCAGTGCCCTATCTTAACACAGGTGGTGGGCTGCTATCATCCTAACAAACCAAAATAGAGAATACTAGTCTGCACTGAAATGCCTGACTGGAGAAATGAAGCTACTACACACCTTGATATCTTCAGGTATCAGGCGATAATCCCTGCTGTAAGCATTTATCCTATAGATGTTCCTTTTTTCCACATGTTTCACGAGATGTTGGCACAGCAAGTCAGAGGCACTATTGGAAGGGGCACAGGCAAGTACATGGGAACCTTCAATGCAGCGCAGTACCTGTTAAGATAGGAATTAAACTGGACATTCTTGATCAGCCAGGTAAGGTCACACTGCCGGGCATATAGGAATGGAGGTATGAGATTGTTCAAAGGGCACCATGAGAGTGGAAGCATGCTAGAGAGGATGCAAAACTGGATTTAGTGTCTCTGCAAGACTCCTGTATTAGGAAAATATTCACGCTCAGTCTTGCGAACACACCAATCAAGCAAGATCACTTCCCTTCCCCAAACTATGATACTTTTGTAGCTAATCAAATTGTCATGGCCAAATGACTACACACCACATTGAAAATTACTCTATAATAAGTCACTAGGAAACTTAAAAGCCTCTTTGACCCAATATAGGTCAATTAGCATTTTGGTCACAGGCCTGAGTTTAATTAGCCCCTGCTGTTGCAGAGGCTACGTTTCCTCAGCACAGTATTCTGATATAAAACCAAAAATTTAAAGAATAGGGATTCTGATTTGGCAATTCTCCTTAATCAAAGAACACACAGGGCTTCCAGCATTTTAATACTTCATTAAACTAGATTTCTACTTCTTTTTAACTAAGCAAGAGATTATAAAAGTATTTATTACATGGTCACACGGATATGAGCAGCTGGATGTAGCTAGTCATTCTAATATTTCCAGTTTAGGTCCCACAAGAAATAACCCAGTTCCAATGTTACAAGAAACCTTCTCACCCACCCTGCAGCACTGCAGGATTTACTCTCTGAGAACTGCCTAGCAGATTTCTCACTGAGCTCCCCAAAAGGGATGCATTTATAGTACTTTAACAAACAAAACAAAGAAAAAGGAATTTTTATTTTAAAAATTCTCATGTCTTCTGCCTAGCAATGTATTTTTACTTGAGATGTAGGCATCAAAAGACATGAGATTATGCATCATTTTAAACTATAAAAGATCTGTTTTTTGTAAAACATAGCTTTCCTCATTAGGGATTCAGGACAATTCAGCTTTTTATGAAAACACCACTTTTTTACAGCTTAGTGGTCAAATACCCATTATGAGGTACAGGGTAATAGTAAACTAGTTCAAAAGAGCCTCTTTGGTTAACTGTCAGAACAATTATGAATGAATGTATTCCAGTTTACACTTTATGGCATTCCAAAATCTCATCTAAACTGTTGAAGAGTGTGTGCAGGAATGATAAAGACACGTGAATTTTCCTAGCTTTATTAAACAATAGATAATTAACTTTTATTCAAAGGAACTTATAGCTGAAAGTAAAATCTACATACATCATATAATATGAAAATACATTTGCACTTATATACAATAGAAACCACACTGTATCATGTGACAGTAGAAAAGAGTAAGAGTCCAGTAGTGCCTTAAAGATGAACAAAATTTGTGGCAGGGTATGAGCTTTCTAGCAGGTATCTGAAGTAGTGAGCAGTGACTCACAAAATCTCATACCTTACCACAAATTTTGTTAGTCTTTAAGGTACTACTGAACTCCTAGTCTTTTCTACTGCTACAGACAGACTAACATGGCTACCCATCTTGATGTATCATGTTACAAAATCATACTGAATAAGTGCACTCCTCACCTGTTTGATGGCCTCTACCATAGTGACTGTCTTGCCAGTACCTGGAGGTCCAAATATGAGGTAAGGGGCTGGTCTGGAGGTGCCTGCCACCACCTGATAGACAGCTCTGCGTTGTTCCTCATTTTTCTCCAAGTTGAGGTCATATAGACTGGTGGGGGACGGGAGACAGAAAAGACAGTAAAGTACTACCCACAGCTGGTAAAGAAAAGAACCAAGGCCACCTCATCACCACACGCTCTTTATGAATCTCAGTTCCAGCATCTCGAAGCTGCTACAGCAGTAATACTCAGTAATACACACGTGGTTCTTCTGAGCACTGTTCCCCAATGTGACACCTGTCCCATTTCAGGAAAGTTGGCAAAACCTTGCCTGGAGGGGCTTGCGGTTGGCAGGTGGTCCCCACCTTGGAACAGCCACCACCAGAGGAATAGGTAAGCTGCAAGAACTCCCTGAAGCGTAGGCCTCATCTTGGGGTTGGAAGTAAGTGTGGTTCTTTTGGCTGATGGCAACTGGGAATGTGGCTCTCTGCAAGCCACAGCGTGAGTACCACTGTGCTAGAGCATGGATTCTCCACCTTGTTGAGCTGGAGAACGACCATTGGTTACTCACCGTGAAGGGTCCTTCTCCTCTGAGGCTTGGAGAACATCTTGTGGGTGATTCCCAACCATCACTTAGGGAGGCAGGACTAATTTCAATTACTTCCTGTTTCCTGTAGTGGGAGTCACCCTAGGCTCAGTTCTGGTGCTCCAAAAGCAATACACTAACTTAACCACTGTAAAAGAGAACTTGAACATCAACAACAAGAGTATAGCCAAATCACAAACATTGGAACAGGAAGAAAAAGGTGAGTCCTCTCCCTCATGTAATCTTATTATTATTTTTAAATAGAGTGTGAAAGAACAGCATAGTAGATAGAGGAAATGACGACCCGGGAGGGCCAAGATGTCCTCCAAGCCTCAGAGGAGAAGGACCCTTCACGGTGAGTAACCAATGGTCGTTCTCTCTCTGCAGTGGAGGACATCTTGTGGGACCTCCCAGAGCAGTGTCCCTAATTTTTGGGAGGGTGGTCGTCATCAAGAGTCAGAACAGACTGCAGCACTCTCCGTCTGAATGCTGCATCAGCAGAGTCATACATATCTTGTAATGCCTAATGTGGATAACGAAGACCACGTACCAGTCCTACAGACTTCCTCCACTGATGCCCTGT
>NW_015164226.1:0-1716 GCF_001447785.1 Gekko japonicus
CCTTCCAATGACGGCAGAACTGTGGACAATGCCACTGTCTGTGAAGAGTCGATGACTTCAGACCCGTGTCTAATCCCTCCTGTAAGAACGCGAGAAGAGAAGCTACCGAAGGTGACAATGGATCCACACTCATGCCTACACCATCTCACGAACGGCTTCCATGTGGTGTTATATATGTGTACTGTGGACTGACACTGCGATGCCAGTATGGTGTCCAGGACCTGAGGGGAATATCCTCGTCTTGCTAGATGGCGCCACTCAATTGCCACGCGGTCAAAGCTGGGTCTGGATGCCACACCGGACCCTGAGACAGCATGTCTGGAGAAACTGGTAACATCAGTGGACGTAGAATCAACAACTCTTGCAGAGGTGAGAACCACGGCCGACAGCCCCAGCCCGGAGCCACCAGAATGACTTAAGCTTGGAGTTCCTGGACTCTGCGGATGGTTCTGGATATCAGAACAAACAGTGGGAACGCATACATCAAGCCCTGAGGCCATGTTGTCATGAGCGCATCCGTTGCCTCCGCCTCTTGGTGGAAATACCTGGAGAAGTACCTGGGAATATTGTGATTCTCTGGAGATGCGAACAAATCCACCAGTGGACATCTGAAGTGGAGCACCAGTTCATCGAAGAGTCGTGGGTGAAGCGCCCACTCCCCCTCCTGGATGGTCTCCCTGCTGAGCCAGTCCGCTTGTACGTTCTTGATCCCTCTGATGTGTTCTGCCCTCAGAGAGGCAACGTTCCTCTCTGCCCAGGAAAGAATTTTCATCGCCTCCTTGTGCAGCTGCGAGGATTGTGACCCGCCCTGTTTGTTGATATGGGCCTTGGCGACATGTTGTCCGTCCTCACCAAAACATGTTGATTGCGCAGACAGGGTGAAAAGTGAATCAGGGCGTGATTAATCGCTCTGAGCTCCAGAAGGTTGATAGGGAGCGTCTTTTCGGTTGGAGACCAAATCCCTTGGAGACCCCTCTATAGTGTTGCCCCTCAACCCAGGAGACTGGCATCTGTTAACAGCTTCCTAGTGTGACTGACATAGAAGATCTTGCCGGTCTGTAGATTGTCCATGTCTGTCCACCATCAAAGGCTTTTCTTGACCTTGAGGGGCACCTGAAGGTTGATGGCCCTCTTCTCCATGATGGATAGTTGACAGGGGCGGAGAAACACCTGTAGAGGCCTGGCGTGCATGCAACATGTTGATGCTGGCGATCATCAGTCCCAGGAGTCTAGCCAACTCCATGAGAGGGGAGACCCTGCTGCGGTAGACCCTTGAGGCAGAGTCCTTGATCTTCTTGGCTTTGGCCATTGGAAGAGAAAGAGCATTGCGAGCAGTATCACAGAGACGAGATGTTCGACACGTTGCGCAGGTATCAGAGAACTCTTCTCGAAGTTGATCATAAAACCGTGACTCTGCAGACACTGTAACGTCCTTTCAGTGTTCTGGACGGCTTCCGTCTGACTGTTGGCCCGGATGAGCAGATCGTCTAGATAGGGATGGACATGGATTCCCTGGCTCCTGAGGTGTACAACAGGATTGATGATTAACTTTGAAAAGAGCCTGGGCGCTGTAGAGAGACCAAAGGGGAGTGCCCTGTACTGGAAATGGAGATTGCATATGCAGAAATGAAGAAACCGTTTGTGAGCTGGATGAATGGGCACATGGAGGTACGCCTCCGTGAGATCGATGGAGGTCAGATATTCGTTTGGAGATAG
>NW_015164226.1:1900-20459 GCF_001447785.1 Gekko japonicus
TGTGCAGTCAAACTTCTTTCTTCAAACCAGTTAAAAGTATTATCCATGTTAGTGTATTAGTAGTGTTCATCTGATGCTCTGTTATTAAAGTTTCCTCAAGGCGCATTCAGAACCGCTCCTTCGCGTGCTGGCTTCCTTTAAATTCCCAATTTCATGGAGGAGCTTCTTCTGTTTCCCTCTCTCCGGCTTTTCCAATCCTCTTTCGGGTCGCTGTTAACACTTTCAAGAATTGCCTCCAGATTTGGACTTAAATTTAGCTCTGGCCGCCTTCTGATACTCAGAATGTGGCATATCACGCAGCTCAAGTGCCTTAATGGCCTTTGTCAAGAAGTACTGATAGTCCTCCACTCTAAAAAAGCAACTGGACTGTTCAGACAGCTTCAATTCCTCTTCCTCCTCCTCAGATAAAAACTCACCCTCTTCCCTGTCCTCTAGGGAAGATGCATTGGATTCCACTTCCTCCCTCCAAGTTTCCTCAACTGGATTTCTGGGAAGAGGGGGGGGGGAGAGCCTTTTTTGCTGCCTTAGTTGGCCAGCCAGAATGGGAAGTACCTGGTGGGGAGGGCTCCTGAGGAGTAGGGACCCTGGGCCGAAGCTGAGCCAGCTCTTGCTGGATAGACTCCCGAATGATGGCCATCAGATCTGAAGATTGGATGGCGATCCCTTGATCAGGGGACTTACCCCGCCGTGAGCCGGTTGCAGAGTCTTCCTGCTACTGTAAAACGGGCTGGGAGAGGCATGGTCGCCCACCTAACAAGGATTGCTGCTGCTCCCTACAGAGGCAGGAACAGAACTGAGGATGGGCTATTCCGGAGGCGCCAACAGGAAGGGGAAAAAACTCTTTCCTGCCTCCCTAAAGGTACGGTGGAAATAACCCATGGAGATGTCCTCCATCTCAGAGGGAGAAAGACATTTTTCAAAAAAGCCAGCATGGCAATTGAGTTAATAAATGTTTATGGGGAGATAGTAAAGGACATTTCTAGGAGCCATTTCGATGCCTCCCTCCCTCATGAACCTGAAGAAATATCTACCACATCACCACTCCCTCACACCAACTCCCCCTCAACCTCTCACCTCTTACTGCCCCCAAGAAAGCTCCTGGCGAACATTGAGCCAGATACACCAATGCTACAAGAAGGGGGCAACTTAGGAATGCGACAAAGACATTTGCACTGTGGATCAGTGAGCTGCGCAGTCCAAGTACCAGTGAGATCACCTTGAGGTGCTCAGAACAACACTGTCTCCATATGAGCAAAACAATCCAGGAACACAAGTAGAGATGCCATCACTTTTGTGGAAGGTGGTGGGAGTTGATGTAACAGACGACTGCTTCTTAAATGGACAGTTCTATGTGGCCTGCTCCAGAGTGAGCTCACCAAGCAGCCTGGTGATCCTAGCACCTGAGGGCAGAACAACCAATGTGGTCTACAGAGAGGTCCTTCAGTGGGGGGAGAAGTACGTATGTCTCACTTCATTTTTTTTCACTACAATCTTCTCCATTAGAATTCCTACAACAAATGTTACATTTCAGACCTCACATCATCAGTATTATAACTGGATTTACGGAACTTAAATACCATAGCGAAGTACAGGTATCAGGCTAGTCTATATATAAGCCCCCTCACCGTAAAATCAACACCCAGGCCAAACAGCTGGACCTAGAGACACCAAATTTGGGGAGAGCGCTCCTACCGTGGCGTAGGTGCTCACTAAGAAGGGATTTTTTAGAAATCTGACCCATAAGTGGGTCAAAAGGGGGGAAATGTGCTCCCCCCATTGATTCCTATGCAGCTGCCAGGCAGCTCCCTCTCTGCACCCCCCACTCTCTGATTGGTCAGCTACAGAACTCAGTGTTCTGAGGTAAAAAAAAAACACAACAGTTACAGGGGACTGCAGAGAGCTAATGACAGTTGAGGAAATCAGAAGTAGCCAAGAACCACCTGTGAGGTGAAGCAAAACTGCTGGCCCAGCCTCACTGATGGCTTCCAACACACTCCCTCCACCTCCTAGACCTAACAGGCAGTTGTCTGTCAGGTGCAGCCTCACCTCCACAGTGGCTTCTAATACTCCTCATCCCTCCCCCTCCTACACTGGACAGGCAGCCCCCCCCCTAAACCTAACAGGCAGTTATCTGTCAGGTGCAACAGCAGTTGCAGGGTGCTTAAAGCCACAAGGTAGCCTGCCCCAGCAGTAATGCCTTAGTGATCCTGCCAGACCTGCCTTCACAGTGGCTTCTAATACTCCTCCCCCCTCCCCGTCCTATACTTGACAGGCAGCTGCCTGTCAGGTATAGGAGAGGAGGTGGGATGCTTACAGCCGCTGGGGAGGTTTGCTCAGTAGGATTGCCTTAGCGCTGCTGCTGGCCCAGCCTCACCGATGCCTTTAAATACAATCCCCCCCAACACCAGACAGGCCAGTGTCTGTCAGCTGTAGGAGCAGGGCCAGGGTATGAATGTTTATGGGGAGATAGTAAAGGACATTTCTAGGAGCCATTTCAATGTGTGCCTCTCCTCATGAACCTGAAGAAATGTCCACCTCATCACCACTCCCTCAAACCAACTCCCCCTCACACCTCTCACCTCTTATTGCCCCCAAGAAAGCTCCTGGCAAACGTCGAGCCAGATACACCAACACTACAAGGAGGCGGCAACTTAAGAATGCGACAAAGACATTTGCACATAATACTCCTGTGGATCAATGAGCTGCACAGGCCAAGTATCAGCAAGATCACCCTAAGGTGCTCAGAACAACACAGTCTCCATATGAGCAAAACAATCCAGGAACCCAAGTAAAGAGGCCATCACTTTCGTGGAAGGTAGCAGGAGTTGACTTAACAGATGACCACTTCTTAAATGGACAGTTCTATGTGGCCTGCTCCAGAGTGAGCTCACCAAGCAGCCTGGTGATCCTAGTACCTGAGGGCAGAACAACCAATGTGGTCTACAGAGAGGTCCTTCAGTAGAGAGAGGAAAAAGTATGTATGTCTCACTTCATTTCTTACACTACAATCTTCTCCATTAGAATACCTACAACAAATACATTTCAAATTTCACATAATCAGTATTATAACTGGATTTACGGAACTTAAATACTGTAGCGAAGCACGGGTATCAGGCTAGTTCCATATATGGTAACCGTCTTTGTTGTAAGATTCTGAGCATCACTTTACTCACATGAGAAATTAATGCAATGGTCCAATAGTTGCTGCAGTCTTTGACGTCTCCTTTTTTCAGAACTGGAATAGAAATTGACCATTTCCAGTCTGCAGGCCATTACTTTGTCTTCCATGTTCGTTGGCATATTCTTGTTAAAATTTTGATGGACTGCATATCTTGGCATTTGAAAACATCTTTTCTTTATCTCCTCATTATTTTTAAAATTTATGATTTTTATGCAAACTTGGAGGTTCCCAATCTGTAGAAACGGTTCCTTTTCCTGCACCTGGACCCATTGGGCGTAATTTTTTTTCATCCTCTCTCTAGGATCCAGTTCAGAATGAGATATAGATATCTGCAATTACACACACTAGCCAATACTGAAAAACAAATGGGTTGTTTATGTCATACACTAGTAGTTTAATTTCCCAGTATTAGTTGTTTTAAATAATTTTATCAAGTCATTCCCAGAAACCTCCTGTATCATCAAATAATTACTTAGCAACTGCACTGTCTTTATTATGTGATGATTAGCTTTAGTGCATTGCTGTGAATTATTTTTACCCAACAGAATCCCTCTGAAATTACGGAAGTGCCTATTAATTTTAATGAGAAGCTGCACGGCAAAGGAATACACTACAAAATTGGTGCTTTGAGTGTCATATAGAAGTTTCTGTCAAACAGCGGCCTTAAAGCACATCAGCAAGCCAAGTACTGCAGCTGTTAAAAGATACCAACTGTGCAGAGCTAAAGCCTCATCTGGATGACATATTTCATCACTGAATGGGATTTGGTCCAAGACAGCACAAGCACACAGGCAACACTAGTGTGCAGGCTTTACAAGTGCTTATTTTAAGACTCACACTACTGTTTTTATTTGTGTGATGCAACCATATAGTGTGTCATAAGATGTGAAAGGATTATGTTAATAGCATGATCTTGGGCATACAGCCAAGATCAGGTAGCTACTCTGGGTGTCAGTAAAACATTATAAGTACCTGTAAACTGCTAAGGTTTCCACAGTGAATAGCTCCATTTGGCCTCAACTATAAAGCACTACTGAATAGGGAAGGTGATTTACAAGAAAACAACCTCAGAGGGAATATTTCTATCACACATGGAAAGGGAATAGGAAAGCAGACAAGATAAACAGAAGATAGGCACTCTGCTGTAGCACTGCCTTCTTCTACTTAATGCTTTCCTACCACAAGGAGATTTTTGCAGTCCCACGACAGTGTAACCACCACTCCCCAACAGCTGAGTTCTTATAAATTAATGTTCATATTCAATTAAACAGGCTTCCTCCTTAAGCATATGACCAAATGAGACCAGCTTCCTTCAATCTGCTCACCAGAAAATCTTCCCACATGAATCAAGCTAGACTATATAGTAAAAATCGGTGTAGGCCAAAGTAATCATGTCAATCCACAATCTTTGAAAAGCCAGGAGTTCTGCTTCAGGGAATGACTGTCCAATCTATAATAAGCCCACAGACTTCTCCTAGCCATGACCATGCTTTACCAGGGAAATAAAACTGGAGGATCTTTGGTTCTATCTGAAGGAGTCCTACAAAAACCAAAAGACAACAAATACCAACAGTTACAGGATTAGAAATGCCTAAAAATCCAGAGCACTGGCAAAAAAACAGTAATATTTGTATAGCTTCTACCATTATTATTAGACATGTGCTCTGCTACTAATTAAAATATTCATGAATTTTGTAAATTTTCAGGGTTTTTTGTCTAGTTGGCAGTTGTTTTCCTAATGCAGCAAAATCAGAGAAGGGAGGTGAATAGTTAACTCTGCTCTAGAATGTTGAGCTTGAGTGACAGGGTGCTCCTTTTCTCTGACTGGCCAGCACCAGCTGAGGGAAATATAAGATCAGCTGTGTGCTGAGGAGTGAGTTTGTTTTGAGTTCAGCTGCAGTTGCTGCTCAGTAAAGTAAAGTTCAGCTAAAGGAGTAGATATCTGAAGAGTCGGACTAAAAGTCTGTCAGACAGGTTCACCTTTTGAATAAAGAGAGACATTCCTGGTCTTAGCTGTGTTAAACATAACCTGAGAAAGAAGTCCATCTAAGATACCAGAGTCTAGTGTCAGCTAAAGCACGTTTTCACACTGACACCAGGAACAGGGGTTTCAGATTTTGGCAAAGACTGTAGAGTGACTTTTGTGAAGCTAGTAGTGTTCTTTGGACCACATAGTTCCCTAACCGCCCTAGACCACGCTACTGTAAGGGGAATCCCAGGAAGGGGGTAGGAAAGCAGTCAAGGTACCTGTTGCCAATCCTCCAGGGAGCCCCCAAAGAAGGAATTTGGTCCCTATGTTAAGCAAAAGCTGGGTAGCAGGAGACCAGAGGCAGAGCCTCCGTTTGAGAAGGGGTGTCAGGGGTCTGTCCCTCCTGCCAGGAAGACCCCAAAAGGACAGTGGTGGCAGCGGTACCCTAGTGGAAAGAAGTGGAATAGCACCCTCCAGGAATTGGCATAGGCCAAGGAGGAGGCTGGCAGAACAGGGTCTGTACATCAGAATAGGCCTGTTCCGGTTCGCCACATTTGTGTGACTGTATAGCAGGCTGAAGCTCCCAATCAAGTCAAAACTAATAGGATTATATTTTCAGGGAAGAAATACAAGTCCTGTCTAGGTATACAGGAATTGGCACTGAGGCAGTCCCTGGTCGGTTGTGAAAGGAAATGGTAATAGTCTGCTCAGGGGAAAGAAGACACATTGTGATTTCAGAAAAGGGGAAAGAATTTGATACACTAAAAAAGTGACAGAAAACCTGAACAGTTATTAGGAAACTATATGAAGAAACATTGTAACTGAAACCAAAGTACTTAGTCAGCCATCTCTCACAGATAAGAACCAAGAATTTGTAAAAATAAACTACTACTATGACATCTTGTCTGTCAACCGAAAAAACACTGTTTTACCAACAACGTTTACCTCAGCCTTTCCAATTCCTGACTACCCCATACCATCCCTGCCTATTAAATAAAATATTTTTATTGTTCACTGTTACACAGTCTCCAATGCTATTTCAAGTGATCTAGAAAGAGGGCACCTTTTTTCTCCTGACAAGTTCCTGAGTTGGGCAAAAGTCAAATTAGATTCTGTCAAAGGGTGGGACATTCCAATTTATAAAACTGCAAACATTAACATGCTACTAGGGGGCTAGCTCAGTACCTAAAGGGAACTAAGAATTTTGGCAGGAAAAATCTGCCTCACAGTGAAGAAGAAGTAGGGGTCCGTCATAGCAGTCTTCTAAAAGAAGTGTATTACCTCTAGCTTTACAGAACGAGTACTTAAACTTTGGCTGGATTGTGCCCAATCCTTAATGACTTGGCACTTAAGAGCACAGAAAGAATGAAATCAATTTAACAATTCCTTTCCTGACCCAGGAAAGAGAATAATGAGGCTAGCTATATAAGATCTGGGCTGAATTTCTGTTTCTCTCCCAGGTATAGTTATTTAAGCCTGGGTATTGCCAGAAGTACAAGCTTTTTGATATGAGCTGAACTTGGCGTGTGTCTTGCAGCTTACAGCTCTGAGCAAACTAGGCCACTGGATCTAAGACCAACTGAGGTGTTACAGGTCCTCCCCCCCCCCCCCCCCCCCTCTCTCAATCTACTGTTTATACTTTGAGTATCCAGTAGGGAGAAAAGTGGGACAGAAATAAATAAGTATTGATGACGTTCCATTCTAACATATGTACTACATTTCCCTTCTTCTGTGAAATCTGTCAGTTGCCAGTGTTCTTCCCAAAGACATTAATCACTTGGTTTTGTAAACCACCAATTGTGGAAAGATACCACAACCGTACAATAAAGCAAGCATGTTTTAATTTAATATATTCAAGAATAAGTAAAGCTACCTGAACCATGAAAATCCTTAAGTAACAAGTAGTTGTGCCTAATTAGTGACAAAATGAGTTTTATGACCAATAAAAACAGCTATAAAGCATCTAAACTCTGTATTTACAAATCTGTATGTCCACTGAACAGCTTGCCAGTCCAGAGAAGAGAGATATTAAGAAACCCACAGAAAGGAGAGATTAATACTTTTTGTTTGATCTGTCTCTGTGCCATCCATCCCTCTGAATATGCCTTATTCTTTACAGAAATCATATCGATAAAAGACCACACTGCTGTCCATATATACACAACATTCACTGCTTTTGGTGATCAGCAGCCACTGCATGATTGCATTCCCCTCTGTAAACCTATTTGCATGATTACAACCTCTACAAATGGACTAACATTTGCATCCACTGCTCAAAAGGCTGCTGAACTGGCCCTCATTTCAGACAATGTTATTCACCCTGCAGCACACTGGGACAGATATGCGCTACCAAAATCAATATAGCAAGTTCAGATAAAGCATCCATATGGGCTGGACTCAAGGCAAAGGACAATGAATTTCACATGTCAAAGATGAACTGTAAAACATATTTTAAATGCTGATTTTTTAAAAAAAATAATCATAAAATGAAAGGGTGAAAGATTCTCTGATTTAAATTCCACCCTGGCCTAACTTAAGGGTTCAATAGCTAGGGAGATTTCAAACAGGAAGGTTCTGGGAGATGATCCGACAGAAGCTTTGGCAAGTTGCCACAGTTGTGTAAAGTTGGCTACATAAGCACAGTTATCTCACAATCTTATCATGGATGGAAGACACTGTCAAGTTTAATTTGTATGCTGTGATACTACAGACCTGGAGATGACCTTTTCAGTTTGCAGAGCCATTCTAAGAATTGTGACTAAAAATGTTATTACATATGTAAAATAACATAGCTACTGCTTGTAAGAATGTAATTCCATTTTCTCATAAAACAGACCATTGGATACTTACTGTGAAGGGTCCTTCTCCTCTGAGAAAAGGGGGACATCATGAGGGTGATTACCATCCAATCAGTTTTTCCAATTTCCAGTCTCTAGTCTGTGGGAGTCACCCTCTTTAGTTGCGGTAACTCCAAAAGCAGTTAAATTATAATGTCAACTCTAGGAAACAGAATGAATGAACAAGAAACAGCAACATAGATAAGAAAACAGGTCAGTGATACAGCTGAGACAAGATGTGACCCTGCTGACTAATGACTTTAAACTATGACTTTGAGAGGGACAAGATGTCCTCCTTTCCTCAGAGGAGAAGGGCCCTTCATTGTAAGTATCCAATGGTCTGTTCTCTCTCTGAGGCAGTGGATATCTTGAGGGACCTCCCAGAGCAGTTGTCCTCAGTTTTGAGGTGGATCACCATCGTCTTCATTTAGGATGTGCTGTAGCACTCTTCTGTCAAAAGCAGCATTTGCCAAGTTATGGGTATTGATCTTCTAATGTCTAATAAATGTAGAAAGGGATGACCAGGTTGCTGCTTCGCAAACCTCCTCGACCATTGCATGTCTTGTAAATGCTGCACTGGTGGCGGCACTTCTCACAGAATGGGCCGTAATGCTGGCAGAGATAGGAAGCCTGTGAAACATATAGCCTCAACTACGCATGCTTTGAGTGTGCTACTTATGGCCAACTTGGACATCGTTTGTTCTGTGTTAGGCAGAGATATGGACAAAAATAATGTGCTGGTTTTTCTAATGTTGCTGGTTCAATGAATATATGTCTTGCGAGCTCTTCTGACGTTGAGGGTATGCCATGCCCTCTCCCTTTTGATACTTTGGGTTTGGGCAGAAAAATGGAATATCTCTTGAGCTCTATGAAAGGATTTGGGTATGAAGGTAGGATTTGGTCTAATATGCACAGTTCAGGTTTTACTGAGTCTAGTTCAGAGACCCTTCTGGAAGATGTAATGGCCATATACAAAGAGCCTTCATCCTCAGCCATTTCAATGATACTTCCCTGAGTGGCTCAAATGGTGGCTTGGTGAGTGCTGAGAGAACCATATGTAGTTTCCATGTGGGGAACCTGTGAACCCGTGGTGTGTCTCTCAGGGTCACGCCTTGGAGAAAACGTCATATGTGAGGATGCTACAAAATGCTTGTGCCTTTGACTTGGGTCAGGATCATGGCCAAGGCCACAATCTGTTATTTGAGAGTGGGTGCTTTTAGCCCACTCGACGTTCCTGTGACTCCTTCTTGCAGGAACGCAAAGATATGAGTTAAGCGGTGGTTTCAGTGGGTCAACCTTTTTTCTTTTGCACCAATGTATAAACGCTTTCCAGGATGTTTTATAAATTCTGTTTGTTGATTGTCTTCTGGAAGCCAAGAGAGTTTCTGTGACATCAGCATCATACCCTAGGTGGAGAACATTGCTCCTCCCAATCTTCATTCGGGCAAGTATAGCCAACCTGGTTGTGGATGCCAGATGGCTCCCTGATGTAACATGTCTGGTGACACTGGTAACCTCCAGGTTGTTGTTGTTGTTGTTGTTCAGTTGCACAGTCGAGTCCGACTCTTCGCGACCCCATGGACCATATCACACCAGGCCCTCCTGTCTTCCGCCGTCCTCTGAAGTTGGCTCAATTTCATGTTCATTGCATCTATGACACTGTCTAACCATCTCATCCTTTGCCGTCCCCGTCTTCTTTGACCTTCAATCTTTCCCAGCATCAGGGTCTTCTCCAGTGAGTGCTCCCTTCTCATTTGGTGGCCAAAGTATTTGAGCTTCAGTTTCGTTATCTGGCCTTCCAGGGAACAGTCAGGGTTGATTTCTTTTAGGATTGACTGATTTGATCTTCTTGCAGTCCAAGGGACTCTCCAGAGTCTTCTCCAGCACCATAGTTCAAAAGAATCTATTCTTCGGCGCTCGGCCTTCCTTATAGTCCAACTCTCGCAGCCATACATGACTACTGGGAATACCATTGCTTTGACCATGCGGACTTTTGTTGGCAAGGTGATGTCTGTACTTTTTATCATGCTGTTAAGGTTCGCCATCGCTTTCCTCCCAAGGAGCAGGCGTCTTTTAATTTCATGGCTGCTGTCACTGTCTGCGGTGATCTGGGATCCCAGGAACGTGAAGTCTGTCACTACTTCCACGACTTCCCCTTCTATTTGCCAAGGAGTGATGGGGCCGGATGCCATGATCTTAGTTTTTTTGATGTTGAGCTTCAAGCCCACTTTTGCGCTCTCCTCTTTTTACCCTGAGCAAGAGGCTCTTTAGGTCCTCTTCGCTTTCTGCCATTAGAGTGGTATCGTCTGCATATCTGAGGTTGTTGATCTTTTCCCCAGCAATCTTAATTCCCGCTTGTGATTCATCCAGGCCAGCATTTCGCATGATGTACTCTGCATATATATTAAATAAGCAAGGTGACAATATACATCCTTGTCGTACTCCTTTTCCTATGCTAAACCAATCAGTTGTTCCATATCCGGTTCTAACTGTTGCTTCTTGACCCTTGACCTCCAGGTTACCTATCAACATTACTTGAAGGGCCAAAAACCATGGCCTGCATGGCCAGAACAGGGCTAGTAGAATGATGTCTGCTCATTGTTTCTTGACCTTGCTGAACACCTTGGGTATGATCGGAACATGTGGAAAGGCAAATAACAGGGTCTTTGATCATGGAGAAGTGAGAGTGTCTGTTGCCTCTGCCCTGGGATGGAAGAACTTTGTGTAAAATCTGTTGAGTTCATGATTTGTTGGGGATGCAAAGATATCTACCTGCAGGAGACTGAAGTGCCTGGTGATCTGTAGGAATAGTTCCCTCTTGAGGGACCACTCTCCTTCCTAAATCACTTGCCTTCTTAGCCAGTCTGCTTGGCTGTTTGATGTCCCTTTTATGAATTCTGCCTGAATTGATGGCAGATTTTTCTCTGCCCAGTATATTATCTTCATCGCCTCCTTGTGTAAGGTGGATGGATCTCAATTCCCCCTGCTTGTTTATGTACGATTTTGCTGATACATTGTCCATCCTCACTAGGATGTATGAGCTATCTGTGGCTGGAAATGCCGTAATGCAAGGTCTAGGGCCCTCAACTTCAGGAACATTGATGTTCAATTTCATTTCTAGTTTGGACCACTGACCTTGGACTAGTTTGTTGTCCAGTGTCACTCCCCAACCCAAGCTGGCACTGTAAAAATTTGTTTTATCTCTGATGTCCAACAGGTCTTGCCTTGAAGTAACCTGGACATCTTTGTCCGCCATAACAGGCTGATCTTTACCTTGGGTGGTACTTGGATGGATAGGTCTACCTTTCGCATGATCTAAAACTCGAAAGGTCTTAACAGTTGTCATGGCCCAGCCAGCTGCCACCTCCTTGGAGGAGGTGGACTCTGCACTGATGGAATACCCACCTGAGCAGCTGGGTCGAGAAGCAGACCCAACAGGGAAGTGAGAACACTTCCCAGCCATGGCCAGGCTGCTCATTCTGGCAGGAGCAAGAAAGGACAGAGGCCAGGGCCTCAGTGGAGACTGTACCCAAAGACTGCAGAAAAAGGAAGAAGCGCTTGACAGCTTTAGAAAGAAGACAGAACGTTCGCCTGATTTGCACAGCAGCGATCAATGTTAATTCATGGTCTTTACAGGGTCGGGATGGACAGGCTGTTAGGAAGTAGCAAGGACCTACACCTGGAGAAAGGTGAATCCACGTGTACTGGGTGCAGTGAGCTCTTCCGCAGATTTACAATGAACCCATGACTTTAAAGACATTGGATGGTCATATTAGTGTCTGCTAATAATTTGTCTCTGGAGCTGAACCTGATCAATAAGTTGTCTAGTTAAGGGTGTATAAGAATCCCCTGTTGTCTTAATTTGACAACTGGATTGATTGGAACCTTGGAGAAGACTCTCGAGGCTGTTGAGAGACTGAACAGGAGCGCCTTGAATTAGAAGTGGTCTTCCTTGACAAAAAAGCAGAGATATCTCCCGTGTCTTGGAAGAATAGGAGTGTGTAGATACACCTCTGTAAGATCTATGGAACTCTCCTGGCTGTAGAGATTCTGTAATGGAGTGGAGTGTTTCCATCCTGAAATGTCTTGATTTGACGGACCTGTTGAGGAAATTCAAATCCAGGATGGCTCTCCAGTCCCCGCTCTTCTTTGGCACAGTAAAGAAGATGGCATAAACTCCACATCCCATCTCCGAAGGTGGCACTGGTTTGATGGCTTCAATGGCAAGAAGGCGTTGGATTGCCTGGGCAGTGCTGAGACATTTTTTCTGGCCTCTTGGAAGATGGGGATAGAATGAAGCATTCCAATGGATGGTTGGAAAATTCTATTTTGTAACCCTTGGTGACTAACTCCACTCCAGAGGTCTACTTGAGACTGGATCCAGACTCCTTTGAAGTGGAAGTCTTCCTCCCAGCGGAATCAAAGAGACATCATGCTTTGGGGTGCTTTCCGTTCTGGTTGTTCTTTTCTGATCTGTTCCCTGGCTACTTGGAAAATCTGGATTTAAAACCTCCTCTTCTGAAAAAAAGGTCTTGATTGACTCCAGTTCGGTCTTCTTTCATCCTGTTTGAATCTTGGTAAGGTGTGTTGGGTACAAAAGGAAGGATCTCCATATGTCTGTCTATCCAAATGTCTCAGTGTCTTTGGTAGCGCCTACTTTTTGTCTCTGGTTTCCACAAGGATCTTGTCCAGGCAGTCCCTGAATAATCTGTCTCCCTGGAAGGGATATGCCATCACAATAGCCTTCGAATGGAAGTCTGCATGCCATGCCTGGAGCCAGAGGGTTCCTCTTGCTGCAACAGCCAAAAATATTAGTGAGTCTAGCATCATATCTGCCGTGAAGGAGGCTGCCTTAAGAATTCTGGTGGCTCCTTCCCTGAGTCACCTATTGGACTCTGGTAGCAGCTACAGTATCTTCGTTGTCCAGATGATAACTGCTCTGGATATGATGGATGCAGCTGTAGATGCTTTAATTGCCAAAGCCGTAGCCTCATGAGTTTTCCGCTGTGCGAAATTTGCCTTCTTGTCCAGACTGTCGTGAATGGTGTCTTGTCCCTCCTCTGACAGCAGGCTGAAGGGATGCAGTGCTGTAATAGAAGCTTCCACCAGTGGAACCTGCAAGGACTCATTAGCAAATGACAGTAAGGCATACAGCTTCTTGATAAACCCTGAGTAGTGTCTGTTTGCCAAAGGTTTAGACCTTTGGCAAAGGGAGTGGTGGCGCAGGTGATTAACACCTGCAAAGTATAACTATCTCGAACTGCTGTCTGGCTGTTCGAATCCCACTGCAGACGGAGTGAGCTCCCGACCTTAGTCCCAGCTTCAGCCAACCCAGCTGTTCGAAAGCCCTATATGGCGAGTAGATAAATGGGTACCTGGCCTTAGTCGGTCAGGGGGGTACCCTCCCCTAGAAGAAGCGGAAGAACTGTGGCTCCAGAGAGAAAACAGCGGCACTGGTATCAACAATGGCGGCGAAACAGTGGCAGAAGCAGCTGCGAAGGGACGGCCCCCCAGAACAACGACTGGTCGGAGGTCAGCAGCGGCGCGGCGTTATTGGAGAGATTGGAGCTGGAAGGACGTAATCCCCATCGCCTGCGTGCAGCAAGCCCGACGAGCCAGCAGGGGGCGCTGTGGAAGCCAGCTAACTGAAGGAGAAGCAATAACATCTGTGGGGAAAAAGCCTTTGGAGGGCATCTGGTAGGGTTCCCATCCCCCTGAATTTGTGGCCATAGTTAGGACTCTAGAAAGTGTGTGCACACACGATACTCTGTAAGCCGCCCAGAGCCCTTTGGGGTGGGTGGGGTAAAAATCCCATGTAGTAGTAGTAGTAGTAGTAGTAGTAGTAGTAGTAGTAGTAGTAGTAGTAGTAGTAGTAGTAGTAGTAGTAGTAGTAGTAGTAGTAGTAGTAGTAGTAGTAGTAGTAGTAGTAGTAGTAGTAGTAGTAGTAGTAGTAGTAGTAGTAGTAGTAGTAGTAATAGACCACTCAGATTTTAATTGCTTTTCAAAAAATTCTGGGAACAAAAATGCTCTTTTAGTGGTATCTGTTCTGGGAGGGGAGGACTCTTTATTTCCCCGAGGTCTAGTTTTTTGATTAGTGTGTGTGAGGTCTTTTTCTTCGCCTATCGAAGACTCTTTGGAGTTTTAGGGCAGTGAGGGTTTTTGACAGGAGGTATTGGTAGTTCTCAGCCTTAAAGAATCTGCTTGGCTGCTCAGATATTTCAATGTCCTCCTCATTTTGATCGTCTGACAGAAACTCTCCCTCCTCTCTGTCATCAGACTCAGCACCAGAGAAAGAATCTGAGTCCCAGCCCAATGTAGTCCTCCCCCTTATTCTGTTACAAGCAGAGGATTCCTTCTGGGCCAGTATGCACCTCTCCCTTCAGATCTATCTTTCCAGATCCTGATCTTTTGGCTCTTGGTGGGGAATGGAAGGAGGAGGAGTAAGACTGTGACCTTTCTGGCTTTTGGCTTTCCTTGGGCATTACTCCACTAGGGCAGTACTTCCTAATCTCCTCCCTCATGGTCTGTCTAATTATAGATAAGAACTCAGGGGAAGAGGGAACCCTCCCCCTTTTTTTTACTTTACTGGTTGTCTGGCCACTGGTGCCACTGCCATCTGAGCAAGAGTCTCATTCCTTGAGTGGGATCATGCAATGCTCTCCCTGAGGGATCTCAATTCCAATATACTCTGAGGTGACAGAGCAGCCAGGCTGTATATCCTGCATAGCAGCTCTCTCCGTGAGGTAGATGTTCTCTTTGCAGATGCATAAAATGACCACCATCATTAGCCAAAAGGCCCAAACTGGCTGTGGGCCTCAGCACACTCTTCATTAGGTGGTGCTTTTCCTCACCTGGCAACAAGGGGCTGGCCATGGCCAAGGTGAGCCGCCCATGGGCCTTGCCAATCTCCCCAGCAGTCTCCCTTGTGTTAAAAGTTAAACAGGGGTCAGTTCCTCCCTCTGACAGAAATTCATTGCTGCCATCCTTCTGCACCATTTTTTGAGTGGCCCTAACGGGCTCATTCTCTAATGCTAGCCTGGGGCATGAAATGGCTACTGTTGCTTGAACAAGCTTGACAGCCTCCTTTCGCTGCTCTCCTGGAGATCGGGGGAGGGAGGGGGATTGAGGCGAATGAGGGCTAGAGGAGGGGAGGTAGAAAAAATATAGGATAGAAAGGAATCTTTTAGAAAAGGGATGAAAGGAAAATAGTTTGAGGTTATTTAGTACAGAAAAGGCGAAGCCTATTCGCTAGCTGCTCTCCCAGTGAAGGCAGGAAACAAAAACTGAAGAGGGCGACTCCCACAGGCTAGACACAGGAAGCTGAAAAAATTGTTCCTGCTCCTTGACTGGATGGTGGGAATCACCCTCAAGATGTCCTCTGCCTCAGAGGGAGAACGAAAATTCTATTGAATATTAGTGAGCCCAGAGTCCAAGTCTCCTGGAAATCCATGGAGCAGTAGTACTGCTTGTGTACACCTGTGGTAAAATGTGGTAGGATAATCCTTTATCTTGGTTTAAATAGTATACTGGATTTAGTAACCTGTGTTTAAATTATCACTCAGACATGAAGGCCTGAACTCCTAAGGGAAGAATGGGATTACAAATATGAAATATTAATAAAGAACCCACTTGTTTCTCCTCTCCTAAATTTGACTGCCTGAAGCTTTTTGCTTTCCAATATTTTCATATATAGTATTCGAAGTATTTGTCCTTCTCTTCTCTTCCTGGCTAAATGAAACTGTGTAACTCTAGGCTTAAGATGGTTATTTCTTCATTCGCATTCGGAAGAGCATGTTTCCTCTTGCTACCTGCACAAAGTGTTAATATACTGCTGTGGGGTCCTAAATTCTAGGAAGAAGAAGATTAGTCCTTGGCATGTCTACTGAAAATACCTGCCAGGGAGTCCATAATTTTCTCATGTGATGGTATTTGTAGGACATATATCCACACCAGGTACAGGGCTACAAGTAAGCTCATTTTACGTATGCTGCTGAGCAACTAGTAGTCAGCAATAACACTCAACCACTATTGCCTGGGCTGAATTTTCCACAAAGGCTGGTGCTGTTTTCAATTATAAGCTTCCGTAATATAGGAACCTACATTACCTGCTCAGATCATTACTCCAGGAGTGGATTTTATGAAAAACCTTACAAAATATGATCCATTAGGAAACACACTAATTGTACATAAAACAGCTATTTGATTAATCCTTACTTTTATATATGCAAGAACCTATTTATCTCATTTTTGTCACTTGAGGAATACCACAATGGAATCAATAAACAAGAGGTGTTAAGAGTCTGTACTTTTACTGAAAAAATCATTATCAACAAAATGTTAGTGGTTTTCACTTTCATTCTTCAAGAAGAATTTCTATACAAAGATTAGCTTATTAATACTATTCAGTTTCCTTAAACTGCATTGTCCTAAATGTGTTATTTGTAGGCTTCCTAAGTTAAAATCCTGAAAAGATTTTCCCATAATCTAAATGGAATTTGAATCACTGATGAACATACTGACCAGAGTCATAATTGCTTGCAAAACAAAAATCATGCATGGTGGGGGGTTTTGTTGTTGTTGTTCCTAGAGATGTACAATTATTGCTATACAACAGAAGGCTGTGATCTACTTGTGGAATATTAGGCTCATAAAACTGATTATACACAAAAAAACTAAAAAATCCACATACAAAACCCAAGCAAGTTATACAGGCACAGAATGACTTCTTTCACTGATGATGTGGTATTCCTCCGTGGCATTAGAAAACTTTTTATGTATTATTAAGATATGGATCACCTCCCAGTGTATGTTAGAAATATGCAGCTGATTTCTACTCACACAGAGGCACTACTTGGGATGACTGGTTCTTCCTCATAGAGGTTATATGGAAAGCAAATGCTATTTGTACTTCTAGAAGGGCAGCAATGTTAGTCTGTTGCAGCAAAAGAGATAGGAGTCTCGTGGCAAATTAGAAACTAATGCAAAGTTGATTCCAGCATAAACTTTCATGGACTGCAGCTTACTTCTGATTTGTGTGATGGCAGGGGCCTGAAGGGCTTCTGCAATTGAATGCATTGCCTATATAGAAACAGTAACCAGGTACTACATATCAGAGACTCGAACCAATTAAGGCTTTTGCAAAAAAGGTCCAATCTGACACCTCTTATATTTCATATACTATAAAGATAATGTATATTTATTTATTTACATTATCTATAGTCTGCCTTTCTCACTTGGAATCAAGTCAGATTACACAGAGTGAGTCAATATAGTCAACAAATGGACATTCAATAAACAATGCAATAGGATTATGGTTGTAGAACCAAACAGAACTCTAAAAACAGAACTGAAGCAAAGCGTAAGTATTACCATGAAGCACCAATGTCAATATTTTGCTAAACAAATGCCTATTTCTCACAATGTGAAGTCTCACCACATGGCTATTTTACTACATTGACTATATTTAGTTTGCATAGCACTACAAAAGAAAATGATCAAAACAAATCCAAAATTTTAGAAATCAACATCAGAATTAAAATGGGCAGTTATATGATACTATGCTGGAATGCTAAACAATAAAGAATAATCAAAGATGGGGTGGAGGAAGATTAAAAAAGCAAATTCTTCACAGGTCAGAACAAACACTACTCAACAAATGGACAAAGTAAAACATTTTCAGGTAAAAATTCACTGAGTATCTGTCTAAATCAAAAATTCATTTGCCAAAAATTCTGAACCCCATCTTCATAGAAATGATTCAATGGCACTGTTATCTTCAATAATTTCTGCAAGTACCACACCAATTAAATCCAAATCATTTCCACACAAACATGATAAGGAAGCATTATAGCTTAATTTGCTTGGGTCTATTTTTAACTGACTGCATATAAAATTGTGAAAAATCTATAAGTCATATTACTGGCTCTAGAGACATGAAAGCCTGGAAGGAAAAACCGAGTAGAGATTTTGGGTGCTCTGAACAAAATTCCTATGAAATATTTTCTCCTCTTTTGTAATGAGTAAAATGCTTTTAAAGAAAAGACATTACTCAAAAAGTGTACTATAAGAGGAAACTATCTACAGCAATACATAATTATAACTACGCTATGTACATGACTATATTTTCACAGATATGCCCATTGTTTAAATTTGTCCACTATTCATGTGCTATAATGTGTACAGTACACAGTATTTGCAGAGGTCCATGCATTCACCAGCATTATCCTATACTAAGAATAAGGCCCGTTGTGGAAATAAATACAACGAGATCTAGAAAGAGGCTCTGGGAGAATGCTCCGGCTTTGGGCAAACAGTGTCAATTTGCTGTGGTGACCACAGCAGGGTATAATGACAGAGTCCACTGTTTTCTCCAGAGGAACTGATCTCTGCTACCTGAAGAGCAGTTGTAATTTTGAGTGATCTCCAGCCCTCACCTGGAGATTGGCAACAATTGTTACCCAGGACGAAATGGCTGATTTGGGGGGTGGAGTCTATGGCATTGTACCTATCTGAGGTCCCACCCCTCCTCAAACCTCACCCTCTTCAAGCTCCATCCCTCAAATCTCCAGGAAT
>NW_015164226.1:21449-54687 GCF_001447785.1 Gekko japonicus
CCCCCCCCAGCCTCTGCCTAGGGAAAGGGCAGTCTTTCCCTGCAGTGGGAACCAAAGCAGCTGACATCATTCTCCTCTCCCCCGTATAGTCTGTACAACTACCCTATGAGGTATGTTAAGGTTGAAAGTGTGTGAATGGTCCATAATCCCCCAGGCAGCTTTTAAAACATGAACCTGGGACCTGCACACCATCCTCTGAAGCGCTCTCAGGTACATATCTGTGGCAGTAATGGGGTGACTGCTGGCACCTTTTCCTATCATTTTTTGCCTTGTGGTATTCTGCTTGTGGTGTGCTCTGTCTTTTTTGTGGTGTGGCATGATTGTGTTATTGGGTTTGGTTTTTTTGAAGGGGAAGTGATGTGTTGTGAGTGAGGACATATTTTACCTCAGAATACACCAGGTCTCATAAGCAACTGACAGTTCCAACTGTCTTGCAGGGGGGAGTTTGAGGTGCGGAACGAAGTCCAATCAGCTTCTATATGCAAATGACTTTGAAATGCTGGCCCAATCAGAGAAGAGTGGCCTAGACTGCAGTGGGTGGGAGAGAACTTGCCTCCCCCTCCACACTCACCAGGAACACCCCCACCCGAAGACACAGGCACAGGCAGCTCGGCCGCTGCTCTGACCTGGGGTTTCCTGCGCAATTCCATCCCCTTACCTAGGTCCCCTTGTGTCTACCGGTGACTCTTCGGGGGCCAGCTGGAGAAGCCCCGTCCCTGCACTCAGTCTGCAGATGGTCCTCTCCTGTCAGAGGCCCAGAGCAGACTGAGCTGAAGACGCTGGCTGGGGCTGACGTGGGCGGGACTGCACAAAGCAACCAGCCAACCCAGCCAGCGTCTTCTGACTGACAGTTCTTGCGCCCAAACACTGTAGGTGTGCACTGGAACATTGGACCCCACTACGGTTTTATATAAGAGGAACGATTGGAAGCCAGTGGCAGAAACTGAGGAACAGATGCTTAGCAACAGCTACCCAGTGAGTTTGTGGCTGAGGTGAAATTTGAACCAGGGATCTCCTGCTTCACGGCTCACTCTCAAGCAGTATGCTTTCACCTACTGAGAAACAGTTCTCCCACATATCTAACTTGGCCTCCTGACTGTTGTAACATAAATTCACTTGACCATTTCCACTCAAAACTTTGCTACATCTGCAACAATTTGTTTTGGGGTCTTGATCAATGCTCCCTCTAAGCTGTGTGTCTTGTGAGCAAAAATTCTACTTTGTGAGCTACTGGCAGTAAAGTTGTGAGCGAGCGATTTGGCTACTGATAATTTAGTTTGCTCTGGAGCCATCCTTCCTGATCCAAGACAAAAATGTGTGAGCCAGAGGCTAAAAAACTGTGAGCTAGCTCACACTAACTCAGCTTAGAGGGAACACTGGTCCTGATTGATTCATGCTCTCATTCTACACAAATTATGCTTGGCTTTCCTGCACACAAACAATTTTGCCCCCAAGTTTCCAATATTTTAAAAATATTTTTAAAATTATGATAAGCCCACCTATGTTGTAAATAAAATGTAACTGTGTTTTACTGCAAAATTTGAGTACAGGGGCACCTTTAAGGGGCACCTTTAAGACCAACAAAGTATTATTCAAGGTATAAATTTTTGTGTACATGCACACTACTACAGATACCTTTTTTCACTACATGATGGTTTTAAGAGTTCTATATAATATGTTTCATTCATACGAACCTGTGTTAGTATGTTTCATGAGTCTACTGGAATGTTTAGGTTATAAAAATGCGCTTACAGAAGGCACCTCCCTAACATTTGATAAGTCACAAGTGTTGACTGAGTCAATGTTGAAACATTCCAATATCAATCACCTCAAGAAGCACAAACAGCAAACTTTGTCCCATGTAGAGCTGATTGTAGGCCTACAAAGATTGCGCCTTATGCAATAAATGTAAAATCATACAAAGAACAACCTCTAAAATATGAATCAGTTACACTTCCCAACTTTGAAAGATAATTCACAACTATAGTTGAAAACTAAGGGTTTTGACTCCATAAATCTCTCATCAAGTAGAGGGGGTCTGTATTCTTGAGGACACCATTTCTTTAAAACACCCTTATAGTTTCAGGTATTCTTGCAGCCTTCACCATCTGCTAAAGCTTTTTCTGTTGCCACAATACATGGCACACTGAATGGGTGAGCTAGCCTATTTATGAAATGCTAGAACAGGATAATGGCTTTAGGTAACTTTGCTACAAGATCCAGTCATTATCCCAACTAATACTGAAAACAAAATCATGCTTTACGTCTTATACACAGCAATATAGGCACACTCAAAAATGCCATACCTAAAGATATAGTGCCTTTTTTCACTACCTCAAGTTGTATAAATATCACCTGATAAATTTCCTCTCTGACCCACAAGCATTTTCCCCAAGGCTAGTACATACAAATCATTGCAACAAGTCCTTTTGACTGACCAAGCCTTACAAAATCATTTACAGTTCATTTCAAGAGTCCACATACCCCACAGGCTTTAAGTAGTATAGGACTTACAATCCACAGCAATGTTGTGTAGCTTAGAGTGCTCAGTATGCAATCATTCCAGTAATTTTTATTGTACTGTTAAAAAGAGAGTAAATTACTGTACTGCGATTGGAAGCGTGCTCCAAAGGCTTTAAAATCATGGATGGAAGGCTAAGGCCAGAAAAATTGATGCTCCTTGGTTTTCATCAAGCTACAAGAAGCTTGCAAACAAGAACCTTGGAGAAAGAAAGGGAGGGAAATTTCATATTCAGAGCTTGAGCATCTATAGTACAATGTTAGTGTAATTCAAAACTAATAGCTGTCTCCCTGACCTGGATAGCCCAGGTAAGCCCAATCTTGTCAAATCTCGGAAGCTAAGCAGGGTCGACTCTGGCAAGTACTTGCTTGGGAGACCTCCTTGGAATACCAACAGTCGGGAGGCGGGGGCAGGCTTTGTTCACCCACCTCTCTAAATATCCTCCAGGCCCCAGTAGGAGTCAGTCACCAGAGGTCGCCATGACTTCCAGGTGCACACACAAGCACACACATATGTACATATTTAAAAACACACACAACCCCCCCCCCAACAGCTGTCTGATCAGCACTGCTTCCAACACCAACACAGAACTGTTTGGAAAGTCACTTCCATCTTAAATATGTATAACAGAAAGAGTACCTTTAAGACAGACTGACTAGACAAAATGCAAAACAGCTCAATTGGTTAAAAAAAAAAAGCAGCAACAGCTTATATTCTGCAAATATTGATAAAATGATGCTTCCATTTCCAGGAAAGTCTCTCAACTTACTTTTCAACCTTTGCTGGTAGCCATGGAAACCTCTTAGTCTCAAATCCTACCAAATATGGAAGAGTAGTCAGAAGCCGCACAAAGAAGCAAAATAGTAAATTAGCTCCCAACCATGAAACCAGTTTTTATTGCTAACATAATCATGTTTAGATTCTTTTTTCTGTGAAAGAAAGATCATTTCCAAGAAGCTTCTGTGTTTGAAGAAGACGATGATAAAGAAGAGCAGCAGCCAGGCCAGACTTCCCTCAGTTTATTCCCCTGTAAAGATGGCTAGTGGAGATTTGTTTGGAGATATTTTACTATTAGACACATCTAAAATGGCATTACTCAGTGATGGCTCGCTTACAGTTAACCTTTTAAACAGACTTCGGGGCTGAGGGAAACATTTAAAAGTCATAAAAAGCTCACCAAAAAAGCAATGTTTAACAAAAAGCCATAAAACCACACAGCTCAACTCAGATACTGGCTGAACAGCAGCTTTAGTGATATTTCCACACTTAAATGAACGCTGTGTTAAGATCAAAGAGAAAAAGCGGCTAGCTCTACCATGTGCTCTTATCCAGATAGCAGCCAATCACTTCAATGTTCAGAGTGCCAGAAGGCAACAATGTGCCCTACAGAAGTCCAGAAAGTGATGCAATTAGCCACCAGTACAATCAGCCTGCCAACTGGAATCTATAAGCGAATACTCAACAAGATTACTGTAAGATTTTCCAGAGACACTAATGTTGTCCATGATCACAGGCCAGGAAGGAGAGGCCCCTTTTTCATGCTAGCGAACAGTTATGACTGGAGTCCCTAAGAAGGCTGAAGTTCCTATGTTACAATCTCACATTTAACAGAATTATCGCTAGTAAATTACTGAAATAAGCAGTGGTGCTTTCTTTTCTGGGAATATGGGCAGCTGAGGTGTTTTGGTAGGTTTAATAATATATCCACCAGCGTCACCTTCAAAAGTAATGAGAGAATGTTTCTATTTCCACTTATGTACTCCAGCCTTGTCAGTTCTTTGAAGTTGGGGGGGGGTCAGTCCTGGTTAGTACTTGGATGGGAGACCACCAAGGAAGTCTAGAGGTGCTAGGCAGAGTCTGTCAATGGCAAATCACCTCTGTTCGCCTCTGCTCTGAAAACCCCACAGGGTCTCCATAAGCTACAATTTGATGGGGGGGGCCCCTCCAGCCTTCTACCACTGACCTCAGAAAAGCACAAATGGAGTTCTCATCTAAGCAGCTGCCCACCCAAACACTGATCAGGTTCAGGATGAGATATTATTTGGTTACATCATGGAATTTCATAAAGTAGCTTCAGACAACTTCTTGTACTCAGAGTGACATGCTAACAGCATGTTGAATAACATGCTAAAGTTTTTTAAACACTTTTTATTGAGAGAATAACATGCTAAAGTTGCCAGATTGTTACTGTAAGCATTTACCTGGAAGCTAAGATCTAGAATTACTTGGCTATCTGAGGCAAATATATAGAAAAGTAGGTCAGCGTTTTGGCCAGCTAATCAACAGCTTCTCCTTAAATCATCATTTAGCTGGACAATCAAGTTTCCTGGATTGCAGCCACATGCCCTTTACTAGCAGGCTAGTTGGCAGTCAGAGAGCTTTAAAATTTCCTCTCTATACTGTACAGATTGTAGTTGGATAAATGAGACAGCTGACATACTTGCCAACCTCTTTTTAGTCTACAGTGTAAATGGGACACACTCAACATCTTTAAAAATGTGCCACTTACCTCATTATCTGGAAATAGGGGGGAAAGTGTGGAAAATGTTACTTTTAACTTCCTACATAGACACAACACCATATCATGTTTGCTAATGACTCATCTTTGCTTCAAGCAATAAGCAGAACATGTTTACACAAAGCTATTAAGACAATTTCCAACAAGTCACATCTCCTTATCAACAATACCAATGTTAACTGCAGAAAAGTCATCTTGGTCACATAAGAACCTTTTTTATTATAATTTTTCTGTGACTGCAGTACAGTTCTCTGTTTGCAGGCATCCTTGGGGTGTATGGGTGTGTGTTTTAAAGACCACTCACTTTTACAACTCATATTGTTATTCAGGCTCAACAGAACAGTCAACGAAGCTCAGACTTAAATTGCTGATATAAACCCAAGTGCCACTGCAATCACTCAGAGCTTCAGTACAAGTCTGCACCATACAGCTATGTGTTTCAGGGCAAGGCTGCCTCAAATAATGTACTTAAATATATATATAACTATCTTTCTTTCCTGCAAGAAAAATTGCTGGTATACCTGATTTGTGAGAAAGAATTGCAAATTGCTGCAGCTTATGCTAACCATAGCACATGTACCTTTAATTTTTGGCATCAGTTAGGGGGGGAAATCTGAAGGCAGTAAACAAATTCTGTAGTATACAAAAGAAAGTGTATTATTTGGGCAGAGACTCTCTCATAAAGTCACCGTAGGCAGGACAGCCAACATGTCTGGATACCAAGCTAAACTTAAGAGTTCATACTGATTTTCAGTGTTATATAATATATTATTATTATTAAACACATTATAGCATATTAATTTTTACCTGAACTATTTACATTTATACTTAAACAAAACAATCTTGAAAATGTTTCATATGTCTACAGTATAAAAGGTTTTTTAGTGCTACCCTCCATTTCCCAATTTTTTAATTGAAAAAATTGAGAAAGTCCTCAGATTTTTTTTCATACTGTACATAGGGAATGGATTTAATCTCTTCCACTGAAGCTTCCAGGTTAAAAGATATCCCAAAAATCTGAAGCAGAGCTGCTTTTAAGCTTGGCATACTGGTCAAGTGACCACCTGTTAATTAAGAACAATCAAATATTGTCATAAATTCCGTGAAGCCAAGCATGTAGATGGAATCTTACCTTGATTATGATGGCCTTATTTGTAGCAAGTACAACAGGGAGAATGAACTGAACCTTAATAGTGCAACAATCAGAGCAGACCTAGCAGTATAGCAAACCTTGTTCAAATGATCACCTAATATAACTGCTGGCATCTATGAACAGGTACACAAGCAGTTATCCTTGTCAGAAGTACTCCATAGGACTCCATCTTACTTGATATAGGAACCAAGAACGCCCTCCATGTGATAGGGCAGTCAACTCTGTTAAGCTCATGTGAGGAACTGGACTGGGATATAGAAAGAATAAGCCAGCCGCTGTGCCTTCTCAGCGGTTCATCACTTTACTGTGGTTTTATGTTTTTATTAATTATTGTAAATGTATGTTGCCCATGGTATTCCCAAATGAAAGCCACAGAAAGAAACGTTCAGTGAATGGTCCACATTTGTAAAAACATGACCACTGCTAAAAATTATCATTTTAAAAAAATGTTACTTTCACATTTCACAACAAAAAATTTGGTCTGTTATTGTAATTAGCATAAGTATCAAACCTGCTAATGATTACAGTATCCTTGTTGTTTTAATAAAGTTAAGGCTAAAAAAAATCTTTTGACCAATACTGAACAGGTCAATTGAGTGTGTATTTTTGACAAAATGCTAACTGCTGGTTTAAGCCCCAAGAAACCAGAGATAGTAGAGCTGTCTAAATATTATATCAAGTAGACCCAAAATGGAAAAAAAATGCAAGAGTACCCAAACATGTCAAAATGCTAATATTAAAAGATAGTTACTGAAAACTTTCTGAAGCCATGTTATGTCTATATTAATTGCACAAAAGCTTTTGGCAAACTTCTTTGCTTTACAAATAGGCAAAAATGTCTTTGATCAAAGGCACTAATCAGGCAAGCAACAGGAAAGATGTAGGCTTTGAACATCTATCAAAGTATCAGACATGAAACACACTAGTACATCTGTGAACAGAGAGCTATGCAGCTTGTGTATATTCAAATCATTCTAGGCAAAGAGATCTAGTATCCCTTTACGGTTCCATAATACTATAGAACCTCAGGTGGTATGTCACATATTCCATTTGTCTCTCAGATAAACTAACTCCAGGATGCTGAACATACAAATTTCTGCCAACTGAGGCTTTTCCCCTTTCCAGGAATAACAGAACCAAAGATATGGGGTGGAAAATTTACCAAAATGAAAATAAGAAATAAAGCACTGGAAAACATTCAATTTCTGAAGATTTATTGTTTCAAAGTTGTAATGAATGTTTTTTCACATTATTATCCCTAGTACTTGTGCAATGTAGTACATGTATGTTTTACTGATTTGTAACATAGAGGTCGGGGAGTAATAGTAATACATACAATAATCCAATTTTTTAAAATCAAATCATGAATTCACCTGATTGGCTATGCTGGTCAAATCAAAACAAAAGCTAAAATTTTATTCATATGTCTCCGCTCAAATCATGGGATATTGTAATCACCAATCTATGGAACTAACAAATCACAAGTGCTGAGATAACCCCAGAGGCCTCTACAGATGAGAGTTATGAAATAAGCCAACAACAATGTCTGTGGCATATGATGCACTAGTCTTTGGATGTGCTATGTTCAGACAGCAGCTTCTTTTTTCTCCCTTAAATTTAATCATTGTTAGGGAAATACATGCTATATTGTCCTTAAAACTTGAGAAGCATTATTCCAGTAAAAATAATTCCACATAAAGCTTTTAATTTGGTTGAACACAACATTTAAATCACACTTGGTTGTTGTTGTTTTTGTCCAATTAAATATTTTGGTTCCAGAAATAGTTGCTGTTGGGAAATAAAATAACACAGGGTACTTTAAAGAAAAACGTGATAAAGCAGTTAATGCTCTATTTGGGACACTGGGCAATTTTGCAGAAAATCTGATTCTTTCTTCCCAAAACATGCATCACTGAAGAGCACAGAGGAGTTTTAATGGATAAAAGTCAGATCAGGAAGGAGGAGCCCTCTGACACCCAGTCTGCTATTGCCTTTTTTAAAAGTGCTGGCAACATCTGTCCCTAACTTTACCTGAATGCATGAAGCTACCTTATACCAAGTCATACTGCTGGTTTATCACAGTCAGTATTGTCTGTTCTGACTGGCAGCAGCCCTCCAAGGTCTCAGGTGGAGGTCTTTTACATCACCTACTGGCTGATGCTTTTAACTACAGATGCCAGGGATTATACCTGAGATCTTCTGCATGCAAAGCATATGCTCTATCACCAAGCCATGGCTTCTCCCCAAGTACCGGTTCACCCCAATTGGGAGTTTTGGGGCCATTATAGTTGATAAAGTTCAGAATTATCTACTTTGACTGGCAGATCTTTTGCTTGCAAAGTAGATGCCCTACCACTGAACCATAGCCTCTCCTTGAAAATATTATTTCTTTTACTTTTAATTCCTTTTTGTAGTTTGAGCATTATCTCTTTTATTAAGCTATACAAGGCATTCCAGGCTTGTAAACAGATTCGCACTAACCATAGATGCTTTTATATACTTTGCTCATGCCGTCAAATTCCCGCGGGAGCTTACCTAATTAAAACTGGGGTTTCTGATAAGAATTACTATTCAATGGGCAACTTTTTTGCTTACTATGTATTAATAATGGACCAAAATGCTTTGTTGTCAGTAACTTTGCAACCGCTACATATTCTGTAATTCACAGTTTATTTACTATACATCTGGGGGGGTGTCCCTTAATCAATCAAGTGCGATTCTACTCCCCCAGCAGCCCAAGATGTCCCTGAAATCTGTTCCTGGGGGAGAGCACATTTTAAAATGACATTTTTTAAAAGAAGGAATTTTTAAATGAATAACTAAAGGCCTTTGTTTCCTTTTAGGTACTAGGCTGGGCACAACTGTGTACCAGAAAGAACATGATAATTTTAGGAATAAGGAACGTTTACTGTTGTCAGTTTAGAAGTACTTTTAGTAAAACTGTTTTTGTTTGCTTATCTTTTTAATTCATGGGGGAATTAATACCAACATATAAAACAGAATGCTAAAATATATATCCATGTATACATGGAGCTTTACTAGTTCAATTTGCACACCCAAAAGCTTGCTCCCTAAGCTGGAAGCACTCACTGAAATAAACAGGCTAAAATAACTTTTTAATGCGAGTACTCCAGCTCCACTGCCTCGTCTAGGACTGTTTAGCTGCAGCCTTCAAAGAACTGCTAGGTCGGTTGAGCTGCACTTCTTAAGGAAAGAATCAGTGATATTTCATTGCTATATGCCTTACACTCAACTTTGTTAGTGAGCAGTCCATGAATTGTTCCATAGATGTTACCATAAAGAGAAAAGGATGTATTTAACAAAGGCAGTCCTTTCAGGCACCGGCTGGGAAATAAAACCAATTCTAGCTCAGTTCTGTATGGAGATACAAAATTCCTTGAAGTTTTGAAGCCACAGAAGAATTCTTGTAAATTTGGGGGCAACTGAACTATATGTAACACATCCTTTCTTATCAAGTCTAATCATTTATAACTTAGCTAGCACACAGTCATACAGGTGTAAAAATACAAATGGATTAGCTTTTGTGCCTCAGAACTGTGAAGGCATCCCAAAGTAGAAAGGGGTAAGGCCACCAGAGGAAGGCAAGAAGTAAACAATCAGCAAGAAAGGTCTGCTGCGTTCCTCTCAAGAAGATCACAGCACACTCCAGCTGGTGTGAAGAAACACAACTTGATTTGGGGGGACTTAAAAAAAAAATGTCTACAATATACAAAGGAATTTTCATTTGCTAATGCTACGCATTATTTTACATAAAATATATTCATACTACATGTTTTGAGTGTTGTACACAGTACTCCACTCATTCTAAAAGGGAAAATATTTCATGGGTTTTTTTAACCCTAGAACTCCCCCAAAGTTTCTAGTTCCCCCTACCTTTCTTCTAAATTTTCCTGTTTGTTTTCAGCCTTTCACTGCTTCAGCTCTGTTAGGCCTTGGTTCCTGTATCTTTAAACTCTGACTAGTTCTACTTTATGTTGTCCATCTAATCTACAAAACTATAGTCATTTTGTATACGTACTGTGCTTCTAGAATGAGGCTTCTATGCAAAGAGCCACCTTCAGTAACAACTAACTAATACTGGAACAGTTTCACAGTTCCTCATAAACACACACACACCCCAGCCATCAGTTTCTTCCCTCTACAGAGCAACAGTCTGGTGCTCTTCTTTCCTATCCCTTCCTAAAAGCAGCCTTTGTGTGGCTAGCTGAAGCATTCCACTGGCCATTCAACAAAAGCCTCCCCAAACTGCTTCTCTTTAACTTTCTATACTTCTCTCACCCCCCCCCCCTTGCCCTGCCTCCATTTAATACTCAGCTAAAAAGCACAATTTCACCAAGCCTTTCTTCCAGGTGCTGCAATATCCCACAAAAAACCCGAACACTGCATCATAATAAGGTAAGCTGTTCTTTAACCACTTGGATACTCCCAGAATCAATTTTAATGTGTCCGTCAAAAACTTATTTCAGAAAGAGCTTCTTTTTTTAAAAAAACTGGCCATGTCCTTCACAGTGGAACTGTATGACAAGCTAAATGGTTATTCATGAAATGGTTTCTAAATTATTGCTAACACCATGTTTAGTCATACAAAGGTCTTCATCCTATAATAATGAGGCCACAAAGGGCTACAAGGGAGAAGAAAGATTAAAACCAGACCTACAATTCCTATTTTCTAATTTTGGGACAGATTTCACCATCAGTACATATACGGTGTTGCCAGACTGTGATCTAAAAGGGCAAAAAAGCAGAAAAGCTCTATATTTTGCATCAGTAGTAAGATATCAGAACGGGACCCTGTTAACCCACCTTCAATAAAATGTTTCCTGTACACGGCTTCCTTTCCCTTGAGGGGTGGGAAAAGGCAAAACAATTTGCATTTACAGCTTAGTAACTCTGTCCCTTTAACTTTTTCCTTTTCTCTTTTTATGGCGGATATAAATGGCACCAAACTGTCAACTCACATATAGGCTGTGTGCTACCTATACAAATAGGTCTATTTCTGACAGGCCATAAAACAATTACTGCTGAAATTCCTATAATCCCCTTTGATATAACCAGCTTGTCTGCAAGGCTTCAAAGCTATCCTATTTTACTAGTCTTGGGGTACTGCTAAAGAAAAAAGACCTTCAATGGATGTAGACAAGATAAAGCATTTCCGTTTTCTCTCTCAGTGTACCAAAAAAGAACACACACCATTTCAGGAATTAGAACAACTGTTGGTTAATGAGTATTTCTAAATTTCATTGTAGTTCCTCAGGCCACAATGACAGAATAAACCTACTGTTTTCTACTACATCTCATTTTCAATTGCTTTTAAAAACATTTCAAAATGTTTTTGGCTTTATTAATCTCACATCTTTTATAGCTGTTTAATACTACTAAGACTCACTGATATTTAGCTAAAACTATTTAGTGAAAAAAGTCACATGAAAACAAGATTAGACACAAAATGAGTAATACGTTTTCAAGAGGAGGATAACCTTCAACCCAGTATACAGAATCTGAAGGAGAACATTTATTTGGGGGAGGATATGCAACTCAAGACATATAAGCTTTAAATAAGCTTGTTAAAATAAACACTCTCCTAGCAGCAAACATATTGCTGTGCAAAAAACATATCCAGGAAATAGTAAACACTGGGTATAGAAAGTGATAATGTCAAGTACATTCCAGAGAAACACAATGAGAAGAGAATATTTACTGTGCTCTTAGACATTACTCATCACAATAATATGAATTTCAGACCTGTTGGATTTCTACTCACTTTTACATGTGAAAACACAACATGCATACAACAAGAGGATCACAGTTCTAAGGTACATGTAGGTGCCTTTTAAACATTCTTCCAGCCACAGGGAACCACTTAACTGTGAGAAGTGCCTGTACAAATGAAGAACTGTGCTAGATATGCCAACACATTGGTAAAGACTCAAGCTATCAGGCCTTGCCCATGTCGTGATGTCTTTTAAGCAATCTCCAGGCTACTGGGTAACCACAACTGAGATAATGTCTTAAGCAATGCTTCCTCTAAGCTGTGGAGTCTTGTGAGCAAAAATTCTACTTTGTGAGCTACTGGCATTACAGTCGTGAGTGAGCAATTTGGCTATTGCATAAATTAGTTTGCTCTGGAGCCATCCTTCCTGAGCTAAGACAAAAATGTGAGCTAGCTCACACTAACTCAGCTTAGAGAGAACACTGGAAGGGCACCTCTCAAATAAGTAAAAGGGAATAGCAAAAGGATGGTGTGGGGTATGCAAATATCAATACATAGAGAAAGAATACAGGAATTATTAGTGAGAGAATGGGTATTCTTGGGCTTTAAGAAAGATGAGTAAGAAGCCCTAGGGGAAAGATCAGCCCTGTCAGGTTTCACAGTGGAAATATGGATTTATTTATTTCTGGGTCCAAATCCTTAAGCATTTTATCAACACAGTTTGAGAATGTTTGTCTGTAAATACAAAGAGTAAAAATATTTACTTTTTGTAATGTCGCACTTCACAGAATCCTAACAAAAGCCAATTGCTCACAAGTATGTCTCTTTGGTGTTGCATGTTGTACAAAGCAATTTTAAGAGAGAAGCCTTTAGAAAGCAAAAATCATTCAAAGATATTGGGAACTTTTAAACAATAAATGTTCTTGGATCAAAAACCATCTACTGTGTTTGCAGCCACAGGCTTAGCCACACACTGTAATTTTATTATTTTCTTTCTATCCCTTTGAACAATGCTCCCACCTTCATGCCATAACGCAAATGCTTTTGAATCACACCTGTATTTCAAAAGTGGTTTTTTTCCTATTGGATGGGGGTGTGGGGGAGCAGCAGCTTATTGGATCTCTGTATCCTTGCACATCACTACAATATATTTGCTTTGAGTCCTACTTGGGGAATTATGCATATGGGTTAAATAATGAGTTCCATTCCTGACTTGCAATGAAATCCACAACTACATCCGTGCTGATTTCCCCATTCACCACTTGTGAACATTTAGAAGCCCCTATAGGTTAAAAACAACATACAACATTTTCTGTATGAGGTTGCATTTGAATAGTTGAAAAATGGTATGTCAATCCCAGAAATCTCATGCATCAAAGTAATATTCTTTGTTTGTAATGAACTTTGACTGTAAACAAATATGCAGAAATCCTCACTCTTAAAAAAAAATCAGGCAAATAGCTTTTTTCCCATCAGGTGAATACACTGAATTTCACAGGACTAGCATATAACTGGCTCATTTTCCTAATGACTTATATCAATTATTTGGTTTTAAATATAGGCAATCAAATCTAACTTATATAGACTTTAGCTTAGGTTTACATCTTCATTTTCAGAAAGAACTAGTCTCAGTTTGAAGTAGCATTCTAGGTCTTTCTATTGTAAAGATTTATGACACTCAGCAAAAATTAAGACAACCATCAGTCCTATTGGATTTTACCCACAATTCTCCTTTCCACAATGGCACATCCACTCATATAAGAGAGGAAGTGACTTATGCTGATTTCCCCTTCCTATTGCAAACTTCCTTGCCTTTGCAGGGGGCACAGAAGGTTGGAATGAGAAGGGGCAGGCAAGGAAGATCCATTCTGCAAGCAGAACTCTGTTCATGGTTCTCTGGATTCACCCAGCAATGTCAACAGAAGAAATTTCATTAGGGATCACTCAGCCCATGCTGAAATTGTTTAACTTTTCTGTAATTGTGGTCCTCAAGTTTAAGTAATACAAATGCTTAAATGCTTAAAGACAAATCCACAAAATCATTATTAAAACTGCATCTACTTCAACTTTTCAGATATTGTAAACTATCTGTATTATATAACAATACTACTTTACACATGTATTCTTTAGAAATCATTAACATTCATTCTCAGTGTATAAAACACACCGAGAAGGGTTTTAAAAACTAAATCTATATGAGGAATTTTATCATGGTAACAAAGCAAACTGTAAGAAGAGATTACCTCAACACTTATTAACTCCCAGCTTTGCAATTTCATGTTGTAACTTTCAGGGATCTTATTTACCTTCTAGCATCTGAATTGTATACATACGCACAGCTTTCATGTCTATGCCATCAATAATTTCTGCCCATCTGCTGCTTAAATGTCACCATGGTGGGGAAAAACCTCCAAACACATTTTGCCCCAAATTACTAATGTTTAAATAATTTCTTTTGCAATGGATCCAGCAGGAGCAAGTACACCAGCAATCAATACCTTCTATCTTTAATGTAAAAATAAGAGCACAAGGAAGTGAGTTAGCAGACTACTCCGCTGCTTCCAGCTGTTTAATTCTCATGGTTCCATAGCACTGTGTTTGCTGATACGAAAAACAAGAGTTACTCCATAGCCTACCTTCCGGATAATATAAGGTGTGTGTTTACTTTGGCTGGCTAACATGGGTTACCAGAGAAGAACAACAACAGAATTTAAGTTGAATAGGGATCAGGTATTACAGCACGCAAACTTAACTGAATAAACTCAGGACCTCTTTTAATGTACCTATTGGTTAAGGGTCTCACTGAAGTAACCCATTAAATATTCCCACTGTCACCTGAAGGGGCAGGGGAAACCCAAAGCTAGACAAATCCACAAAATTCCATAATACCAAGCTGAAAAATCCTTTGTGGTATTTTAGAAACCAAACACACTATAAAAAAGAAGACAATAAAGAGACTGATACCATACATTTTTACTTTGTTACTTGGTTCTGGACAAGCCACTAAAAGATCCGTATTTTAATGACTGTGAGAACTACTTTAGAAAAAATGCAGAGGCATACAAAGTACTGAGTATTTTTATTACAAAACAAAGCCACAGCCCTCTTGTGGCTGAGCTCACAGGAAAGGGTCATGAGCATTTAAACACTACCAACATGTGAGTACAGATCAAGATGGGTAGCCATATTAGTCTGTCTGTAGCAGTACAAAACAGCAAGAGTCCAGTAGCACCTTAAAGACTAACAACATATGGGGCACCAGAGTATGAGTTTTCGTGAGTCACTGCTCACTTCTTCAGATGCAGCTAGAATGGGAGTCCTTCAGTCCTATATATTGGAAAGTGGAGTGATTTCAGATGAAAATTACATTAGCAGACGAATGAGAATAGCAGGGAATGACAATAGTAGATGTTGATTGGATTTAGGTGAGATATGCAGAGGGGCAACAGGCATGGAGAAATCAGCATTGGTAAAGAGACAGGAAACCTAGGTCTCCATTCAATCCAGGTGGATGCATTCTCTTAAGCTTCATTATCAGCTGCAACTCTCTTTCTAATCTCCCTTTGAAATTCCTTTGTAAGAGAACTACTACTTTTAGGTCAGCAACTGAATGTCCTGGAAGGTTAAAATGTTCCCACACTGTTTTTTGAGTGCTGTGGTTCCTAATGTCAGACTTATGCCCGTTAATTCTTCGTTGAAGGGACTAGCCTATTTGTTCAATGTAGAGGGTGGAAGGACATTGTTGACACGTGATGGCATGAATCACATTAGAGGATGAGCAGGAATATGAACCCAAGATGGCATGGCTGATGTTGCTGGGTCCACGGATGGTGTTGCTGGGATCTATATGAGAGCAAAGTTGGCATCTTGTTTTGTTGCAGGCTGTGGTACCAGAGTCCATGTTACTGTTAAGTAATTTGTCATTACAGGTGAGAAGTTGTTTTAGGTTAGCAGGCTGTCTGTAAGCAAGAAAAGGTCACCCCCATGCCTGTGTAAGGGAAGTATTACTATCCAACATGTAAGCAATGCATGCTTCACAAAGGGAATGACACTGTAGGACAATCACACAGGTGGGACCTTCCCCATGAACATGCAGAATGTGTATGTGTGTCGGCTATGTACAATACTTGACCAAAAGGTTCCAACTCCAGTCAGCAGTTACACTGTAATGATAAGACTAAAAAGGTAAAGGTAAAGGTTCCCTTGCTCAAAAGCCAGTCTAGGTTGGCAGGAGCTGGAACTAGAGACAGGAGCTCAGTCCGTCTTGCGGCACCCGGGTCTCGAACTGCTGAACTACTGACCTTCCACAGCCTGCAGTTCAGCGTCTTAACCACTTGAGCCACCGCAGCTCCTAGTTTGCACTAAACTGGCTTCAAAAATATTGTAGCATGTTTATACCATTCGGGGGAAAAACATATACTGGTTGACATTTAGTTAGCACATGCACAAACAAAGTAACTGCCAACAGAAAACTCGCAGTATCAGTGGCAAAATTCCTGACTCCTGGTCCCTTCCAATGACTACCATGAACATGTAGCAATGCGGGAAAACGACAGAACTCCTACTCCTTCATGATGCTACACAGTGACCCCCATGGCAAAACCAGAACCCAGCTCCGAGTCCAATGCTATTTGCCAAAATGATGAACCCTAACATTACCACTTTATGAATATCAAATGTTGACCCTGAACTTCTCCACACAGGGCTACATCAGCTTGCCAAAGTTACTGTCTACTAAAGGGGGGGGGAAGGGGTAGATTTCATAATCTTGGTTCTTAGAAAGTTTTACTCACTCCTACAGTTTGTGAAAAAAGCACACACCACTGAACAGCTTGCATCCAGATTAGTGTTTCTATGGAGCATGACCGTCTTGCCTCCCTCCTCCCATGGGAGCCTAAAATGTCCCCCAATCCTGTCCCTGCACAGAAGGAACTTTCCAGAACAGGTTTTTTTGAGGGGAGGGGGATTGGGGGCTGCCACAGGAGAGGGGAGGCAAGAAAACCATGCTCAGCAATACTCCTTGAACTTGTGGAAACACTTGTCTGCATCTAAGCCAATGTTCTTCCTAACATCAGTCCAGCAAGCTATTATGGGACTGACTCATACAAAGTAGGCTTTATTCACCTTCCAGACACTACAACCCTTCTATGATACATTATTCTTTATACCCAGTACTGATTCCCTATAAAAGCCTCACAATTTAAGACTCCTTTCTAGAAAGATAGCAGTAATGATGGTTGGATTGGCTGACCTTCCTTCCTGTCATCTGGAAGGCAGTTAAGGAACAGTGTTCAATCCAATTATGAACCAGTAAGATTTAATATTATTTCTCATACTTGGATAAAAGTGATGCATTGCTGGAGCTGTTTATATAATCAAACTCTTCTATATTTAATGTTTCGTACACTATGCTGAAAAATAAATTTACAAACATCAGTACGGCTGTGCCATTGTGCTTTATCTCTGAAGCAATTTGAAACAGGGCTTAAAAGAAAATAGGCCACAGTGCCTACAGTTTTTTCTGTAGTTTCTAAATGAAGTCTTGCGAAACATCATACTGTTCTCATACCTGATATATGGTGACATTATTCTATTCATTTCATATTCCCCTGATCAGCCTAGAAACATATGACTATAAAAAGGTTGGATCCAAGGCAAGGCATGCAATTAATTTCTAAAGGGGCAGTGATTTTTGCTGGAACCCCCCCCCCCATGCTTCTTCTGGCTTGGATCCAGACTTGACATTTTTACCAGCATTTCTTCTTTTAGAACATGATTTCTCCTCCATAGCAGCTGAAATCCTGTTCCAGGGAAGGGGGGGGGGGGTTATATCCTTCTGGAACAGGATTTTGGAGGGCATTTCAGCATTCTGCAGGAGAAGAGAAATGGGGAAATGATGTTTTGTGGGTGGAAATGTTTGCATCTATGGAAACACTAGAATGGATCAGCCCTGAGTATCAACATGGATAACTGCTAATCCATCATTTGCTAACCTGTTAACTATGCTTCAATTAACCACCTGAAATTTAAGACCCAACTGGTATTCCAGGAAGCCTGGCTGAAAGACAGACTGTTTTCATAAACCTGAGGTGGTATTCCAGGAAGCCTGGCTGAAAGACAGCCACTGCTTGATTACCATTTGCAGTGCATTTTTAACAATGACAAAATTGCTGTGAACTACAATCTGATGAAATTTCCTCCAAAGAGAATTCCTGAGTCACAGAGGCTGCTTGACAAAGTCAACATACAAAGGTGGCATGAAAGCAAACCATAGAGCGTACTACGATAACAGGCCAATAGGCACACAACAGACGTCCAATTTTAGCTCCTACAAGACAAATAACTCTTGTTTCCCTAGATTCAATCCATACATTTATTTCTGAAGTGCTCACTGAGGTGACCACACCATTTTCATTCAGGAAGGTGTTGATATAAAAAAACCCTCTCCTTTAAGGATTTGGACTCTAGGATGCTGTCAGTACAAAGACAAGCCCTTTGACAAAATGGCTTTTCCATCTGTGAAGATTTTTTTTTCCAGATTTCTCCTCCTCCTCCTGCTGCAGACTCCTAGTTTGCACCTTCCTGTTCCTTTGGGTCCACTCATCTGCAACAGCACAATTTTTGGGGGGAGGGACAACAGAAGACGGTACTGAAGGAGGTGGGGTAGTTGCCTTTCTCTAGCACCACTCTGCCCCCTACTTCACATCCGGGCCTCAGCCATTTGTTTAACACAAAGACAGTGGCTCAGCTCAGCCCACACCAAGCCATGGTTGAAGAAGCTGAACTATAGTTTAGCAGAATGTCTGAAGTGACATACCAGACTTATGGACTTTATTTCACCTTCAGAAGGCATCTGCACAGGTGTTCTAAACCACTGTATGGATGCATGCTTTAAAGATCAACCCATGGTCTGGATTAGAGAACTATGACTACTAATTCAAACAACAATCTAGCATTGGGTCTTTAAGTTCTTTGAAAGCTGTTTCAGATTGTTAGTAGCAACAACCAGAGCTTCCTGCTAACTGTATGCTCAAAAACTAGCATCTGGTCTTGGCTGTCTACGAAATGCACTGCATGACACAGGCATTGCATTCAAACTCCACATTTTTAGGTACACGCTTTTTGTTGTTGTTGTTCAGTTGCACAGTCATGACCCCATGGACCACATCACGCCAGGCCCTCCTGTCTTTACTTGTGCTCTGAAGTTTTCTTAATTTCATGTTTGTTGCATCGATAACACTGTCTAACCATCTCATCCTTTGCCGTCCCTTCCTCTTTTACCTTCGATCTTTCCCAGCATCAGGGTCTTCTCCAGTGAGTGCTCCCTTCTCATGTGACAAATATACAAAAAGTGTGTGCGTGTAAAAAGTGTACAAAAATAAAGTAAAATAACCTGCATACAAACACTTAAAACACTAAATTATGAAATCAGCTCCCAGCAAAAGAGCAGTATGCCTTTAAGTAGTTAGATGCTTTATTCACAAATGGGAACCTTTAGTATGAAAACTTTTAAATAAGCTAATTATCAGACTTTTAGTACCTTTAAAATATTTCCTGCATTTTTGGAAGCTGGGCTCCAAGTTAAAGCATATTTAAGATGTACTACTGCTTATACTATGGAGCTGCGGTGGCTCAAGTGGTTAAGACGCTGAACTGCAGGCTGTGGAAGGTCAGTAGTTCAGCAGTTTGAGACCCGGGTGCCACAAGACGGACTGAGCTCCCGTCTCTAGTTCCAGCTCCTGCCAACCTAGCAGTTCGAAAGCAAGAAATTGCAAGTAGATAAATAGGTACCACTTCAGTGGGAAGGTAACAGCGTTCCGTGCGCCTTGGTGTTTAGTCATGCCGGCCACATGACCACGGAAACGTCTTCAGACAGCGCTGGCTCTTCGGCTTTGAAACGGAGATGAGCACAGCAACCCTAGAGTTGGATTCGACTGGCTTTCGAGCAAGGGAACCTTTACCTTTTTACTGCTTATACTAAAGCCTGTTAAAAACTCCTCTTCATTATAATGGTCTCAACCACAGTATGGAATATAGGAGACACAATAGCATATACCTCTGGGATTTTCTATGTTGTATCAGGAAGTATAGTTTTCATTGCATTACAGAAGGCAGAAATCAAATTTTCTACCAATTAGCAATGTTTAATCTCAGCTTGATCTGAAAAAATCATTCTTTATTTCTCATACAGGTCTTGTTTATACCAACATTTAAGGTATATTTTAACCCTTGTTCAAAAGGAAGGGTTAAATTCAAGCTCCATATCATGCATCCACTTGTTATTACTTTTCTGTGCAATGTAAGCATGCACACATTTTGAAAGTTATGGTAAGACAGAAAACTTAAAACATCAACATTAATTGCCCTTTACAGGACAACAAAACCTGTTAATCAGTTAATTAACAGCTCCTAGACCAAACAGACTAAAACTTTTTCTACAATTAAAGCTTCACCAATTTGTGGCTAAGTATAGTCCAACCAAAGCTGGGTTTAACATTTTGTAAAAAGCAGTCTTAACTTCTGAAACATGCACATTTTTTTCAGAGCACAATTTTCAAAGAAATATTAAAAGACATTAAAAACAAATCAGTCACAATATGACCAAAGACATCCTTATGGAAGACTTCTCGTCCTATAAACAAAGAATGACAGTCCTAAAGTTTAAGTGCCAAACTAGATAAGATGGAGCAGCCACCTTTATTCATTTGTCTGCCCCTTTCTTGTAGAAAGTGTGAAGGTCTAACTCTTACAACTAAATGTGTGCACTGATGTGTCCACCAACCCTCATCTTATCTAACCATGCTCTTTTATTTCAGTTTTCTCCTTCAGCCTGGTTCCAAAACTGGAAGTAAAAGTTCAGCTGCCTTTGCATGCAAGCAACGTGTGTGAGTATGCGTGTGTGTGTGTATGCATAATCCTAGCCATGCTTTAGAAGTGAACAAAGGTAGCTGTGCCCATAACATCTCAAGGCTACAACCCTAAGCTGAGTTAGGCTAATTTAGGATTGCTGGCTTCAATTGCCTTAGATACATCTAATTCTCTACATAATCGGTTTTTAAACATCCTGGATTTATTTATTTTTTAAATAAAGGGTATACTGGCAACCCAACACATCATTACCATTTCCACTAAGTTTCTATAACATTATAATACTTGCTTTTAAAATTAGCATGTAAACTCAGTAATCGAACCCATGAAAAAAGAGGATGCAAAAATGTTCTTTAAATCTTGTTCCAATCCATGAAATCTTACGTCTGACTACAACTGTTAGGGTTGAATCCCATGAATGCAACCAATGTTAATGAACACTGGTATTTCACACTTTCCCCCCAACTTCATAAGCCCTTTTGATCTACAGAAAGCTGACTGGGACAGCTTTGTCATCAGGCACAGAAAGTTACAGTAAGGAGAAATTGGGTCAAAACCATCCAACTCACTCTTGACTCACAGTGCTTCTACAAAAGCCTCCAGTGAAAGAAGAGGGAAGTAGAAACAGTTTCTCCTAGTCTCCCTCCCTGTTGCAGGACCCAGTCTCCATGGGGTAACTATTCGAAGGAAAGATGTACATCCACAAGTAAATTCCAATTGCAATTCACAGGATTCAACCCTAGTATTTCACCTCTTTACTTATTAAACAAAAGCATTTGCATTCAGGCTAATTCACACATCATCTTAGGTCCAATTTTCACATTAACACCTCCCTTCTTAGGCCTGAAGCCCCAAGATAGTTGTGAGTTCCCCATGAGGATTCAATTCAAAAGTGCAACATGGGCTCGATTTAGATTGAGACCACGGTAAAAGGGAAGGAGGGGCTTTGCCCCACTACACCACTTTCCTGACCTGAAACAGGACAATGGGACATTATTTGTCCCACTGGGAGGCTGTACATGTAGCAAACACTGACGGCCTAGGCCATTTCGGAGTTTGAAAAATGGCAGTAATCAATCCTCCTCCTGATCAGTATCAGGCCCCTGTGGTAGATGTAATGTGCAGATTGGCCCTTATACACAGGTTGTATGTGGGTCATGCCAGTATCAGGCCCCTGCAGTACTTCTGAACTGAGATTCAACAGGAGACTTGCAGCTGGAATCCTGCTGCAAGTCCCCAGGGAGATCATGTGGTAGATGTAATGTGCAGTTTGGCCCTTATACACAGGTTGTATGTGGGTTCCTCACTCAGTTTTTTAGTCAAACATGAGCTGTGAGTTCTCCTCAATTCCTGTAACTGGAACTGCATAGACGAGAAGGGCTCTGCCTTCACCTTGGAAGGCACTATTTGCCCCACTGGCAAAACCCACATATAACCCCACACTGCACACACAGTCCTTGATAAGACAAACATCACCCCTAAAGCATTTCCTTCAGCGATCCCCTTTTACACATCAAATGTTTTAATTGTTTTTTTTTATGTCTTAGCATGGATTTTAGTTGGGCTTTTAATTGTTTTAATGTTTTTTAAATGTGATTTTTATTATGTACATTTTAATTTGTTAGCTGTCTTGATGACCCTTTTGAGAAAGGTGAGATAGAAATTTTATAAATAAAATACATTTCATGTCAGGAATAGTATGGAGGAAAGTTGAAGCACCTTGTCTCCACACTCCCTGTTCCCAAGCCAATCTGGGCACCACATATATGGTAATTGAGGGGAACTCTCAGCTCACATCTTGACTGAAAGACAGAGAATGGAACCATGACACTGTCAATGTAAAACAAAGCATGGGAACTGGCCCTTTGAGTCTTACAAACTGCTCAACATGTAGAAGAATTATCCAGAACAAAAAAATAAAAAACTACCACAACATTTACTTGTATAATATTTTGTACAGCAGTTTTATGTACAACACTTCTAGTAGCAAAATGTGACCTTAAAAATAATGACCCACAAAACTATTTTATTGCAAATGTATCCATTAGGAAAAGAGACACTTTTTCACACAGAAGAAGCTTAAACAGAAGATAAACTAAAATCCATCAAATATATCAAATGTTCATATAAAGGAATCCTGGGCAGCATATTCTAAATAAAATATGGAAGTAGTGGAGGCAAAATAATATCTAAGCTCTAAGAACAGCACCAGACTTTCAAACCATGACCAATTTCAAGAACAAATACATGTTCTTTAAACCACATTTTAAAAAACACAGAATTATTAAAGGAACTGCTTGCACAATTACAAATAATGTTTTTTTTCTTGGAGGAATTGTTAAGTATTATTACCAAAGCTGCAGTTTTCATCTAAGTTATGAATTTGATTTGCCTTAACTAAAATCCAGCAACACAACCGAAGCGGTTTACATGCTTTATAAAACCTTACTACCTCATATCTTAACTTTGCAGAACACTCAGTAGGAAATGAAATACATACACAGCCAAGCAGTTATCAGCACAGAGAAACCAAGTGACTTGCATAAAAACCCCAAGCATATGAACACATACCCATCATCTTACTTCATTGCAGGGTACTTTCAAACATCTACCAGAATTATGAATATCAGACACTGAATTCAATACAATTATTAGACTACTGGGAGCAGGAACAGCAAACTGCATTTTGCTTATGCATGCCACAGCCCAAATAGCCTGGCTTAACCCAGGCTCATGAGACCTTGGGAGCTAAACAGGGTTAACCCACAGTCAGTACTTGGATAGGAGACCACCAAGGAAGACTGCTGGTTGCTATGCAGAGGAAGGCAGTGGCAGAACAACCTCTGCTCATCTCTTGCCTGGAACGCCCCATGGATGGGGTCACTATGAGTTGGTTGCTATTTCTCTGCATGCTGTTCTTATACATGATAAAGCCATCACTTTGGAGGTCTCCACGACAGTCAAAGTAGCTACAGAACAGACCTATGAGTATCTGAACAAAAGGTTTTGGAACAACTCTTGACCAAAGCCACAGAGCTACTAAGCTCTTAGACAAGCATCTTAGAGATATTCTAAATAATCAGAGTTTCCAAGAATGTATTAGCGCTTATAGTTGTCATGTGAAAAACGCATTTGAACAAGCCAAAGGGCTAATTAAACAAAGAGTTGAGGATATCGAACGACAATCTGATATCACTAAGGCTTCAAAACCCGGGGTATTGCTAAATATCAAAAGCACCATTGAGCCGGCTACATATCTGACTTCAGTGGAGGGAAAGAACTCTAGAAGGGCAGATGTTCTGCCCTTCCATCTGCAGTTATTCAAGGCAGGTATAATAAAAACCCCTAACCCTGAAAGGCTATGTTCATGTACTTCATGCGAGGTCGAATCAGTAGAGCATATGTTTTTCAGTTGCCCATTCTACAGAGAGGCTCATCTTTCTGTGCAGGGACAGGATTGGGGGGCATTTCAGGCTTAAAATCATTACCCCATTAGTTGATAGGATACCTGGTCACATCAATACGAACAAAGCAAGACTTCACTGGTTTCTATCAGGTAAGAATGCAGAGATTACATGTTCAGTCACTGAGTTTTGTGCATTGATTCTTAGATTGCGGGAGTCGCGTTTTTTAAAAAAATTAATTTAGATTTTATTCTGTATATTATCTCTGTTTTTTTCCTTCTTTTTCATACTATGTTTATATTGTATGCTGGTCTTAAGACCATAATAATAAAACTAAACTAAACTAGCACTCCTATCTCTATTGAGCAGTAGCCTACAGAGATGAAACAACAAGCCATTGTCGTTATTTCAGACATCTTGGCAATCCACTGTTTGTGTGAACCCTGGTCTCTGATTCTGGTTTGCTAGCCAATCTCTAGCCACATGGTCAATTTGTGCATCCTGCCAAATTATAGTTAAGTGTCCTTGACCATGTTTTGACATGACATCTGAGTTTAGCCTTGCTAAAGTCAAGGCTCTCATTGGACAAAAGATGAATACAAAGATTTGCTACATCAGTCTAAATGCAAACACCAACCAACCTCTTTTCTAACTACACACATGAGACTGGACACAGAATTTCAGATACTTTTTAGAGTATGCAGGGGTTTTTTAAATCCTGAGAATAACCACATCTACATATACCAGTTTCAGAAACTGGAAATAAAATGATGGGTATTTATATACCTATTAATTAATTATCCAGAAGATCTAAAGGCTAAACACAACCTGTAAGGATTTCAGTGAAGATGTAATGTAACAGAGGCACTATGCAGGAACTCCAATAGCTCCATAACCTATGACCTGAAATACAGTGGTATCTAAATGCGCCTTGTCCTTCTAGAATTGAAAAACAAGCTTAAATAGAGAACCATCTTATTAAAGTCTATACATATATGAATCTAACCAAGATTCCCACCAGTAAATGCTGAATACTTCAAAAAGCATTATGAAGTTTGACTTCTCAGGAAACAATCAAACGCATAAAGAAACTTAGCATTTTATGTACAGTTGGTGATAAAATGCAACTGACGGATTGGATAATACTGCACTTCAGTATTTGATTTTTTTAAAATATGGCTTACGGCCTTGTCATAAAAGCTCTTTTCCATATGACTGTTAGCCTTTTGGAACATATTGTTCCTTCCCAGGACCAAAGTAGGAAGCTAAGCTGAGGTAGGCGGGATGCAGCCTCATTATTGTTCAATTGCAATCACCTGCTGGTGGAAGCAATGACTGATGCCCCCTCACCTCCCATTCTACAGATCCCTCAGAAGAACTTTGCTGACCCTATTTTGAGAAACACTAAGCTAGACTATACTATAATTTATTATTTCATATTTTACAAGATCCCAGTAGCATGAACAATACACACCTTTTTGGTTTCACCAAGCACAGTAAGCTTGTTCCATGAAGACCTAGAGATGTAACTGTCTTGCGGCACCCGGGTCTTGAACCGCTGAACTACTGACCTTCCACAGCCTGCAGTTCAGCGTCTTAACCACTTGAGCCACCGTATGTGCATGTTCCACAGCCTGCAGTTCAGCGTCTTAACCACTTGAGCCACCGTATGTGCATGTTAATCAAAGCTTATTCTTCCAAATCATATTTTATGAACAAAACCAACAACACTGGTACAATGCATGTAATGGAGGGAGTACTGAAGTACTGAAGTCTGAGAATAGCACAGCATCAAATCAGCTACATCTCTACTTTTATTAGTTACAGCTAGAGCCATTTTCATAAATGGATATGCATCCTTGACTGGCAGCTATCAGTTTGACTGGCAGCTATTGTGCTGCAACAAAGCAGGACTCTACACTGTGGGTTTGAAACACCACAAGTGAATAAACATATTTAAATGCATCACTACAGGTAAATATTTTTGGTAGTTTAGAGATTATACTGGGCTAGAATTATGGAGTTAGCTACTTTATTTGACGGACCAAATTGCCACAACATAGCCAGCCTACTATAGGACCAGGAATGCATGCAGTGTTTGTGCGGATTTTGCTGCATTAATAAATGTCAAAAACAAAGATTAGGATAATTAAGCAATACCTGTATACAGGGCCTACTGAATTATGGAACTACTGACCTTGCTTAGGTGCAAAAGCAAAATCTCTCCTTTTCTGAACATTTAGAAACAATGATTGTCAGAGTATGGAAGGGAATATCCCAAGGTAAGGGCTAAATATTAGGATAAACACATCCTCTTCAATTCCATTTGCATCAAGCCATCCAGAAGGAGGGGAGAGTGAGGGTCATTTCACTGGCCAACCTGACCCACCTGCTACCTGGCCTTTCATTTTAAGACACCGACATAGATCAACTGAATGAGGGAAGAATAGGACCCCTTCCATTAAGCAACAGAGACAGGACCATAGGAGTACTGAGCAGAGAAAGTCACAATGTCCTTTCTCACCTCTCCCCAAGATCTTCCCAGCACTGCCACTACTGAGGAGCTACCATCAACTTCCACCTCAGCTCAGCTGAAAAGAGGCCACCCCCACCCTGGAACAACATGTAGTTGCTTCCTTGCCAATCCAGGGCCTATTTCTCATATTTCCCCCCCAATGCCTCAGAACAGCAACAGAATCAGCAGTAAGGACCAACCAGCACAATGGGAAGATTGTGTCAGCTTCTTACTTTGTTGTGTGTGGTCTGTATTAAGACGTTTAAGCATTTTAAACAAAATAGATGCCTGCTGCTGTCCCTACACCTGAAGAAGGATGGTGGGGAAATACAGAATCATCATGCTGTCAGGACAGAGGCACACTGTACAAGACTTTACTGGACTGGGGTAAACAGACACACAGCTCCTGACTATTCATATACTTCTGCAGAACCAAATAAGAACGTGCCGTAGAGAGCTCGTAAGTTTTCACTAGCATGACAAGAATCAACCCCTTAAGTAGTACATATTCTACCAAACCATCTACAAGGCTGAGCTGCAACAAATTGCTTGATTCAGGAAGTTCAGATAAAGAAATTAATTTAAAATGAAGCTTCTGGTTTCGAATGGCAGTTCAGTGCTGGTGGCAAATGATTCTGCGTATGGTGTGAGTCAGACAATACACTTAGGGCAGTTAGCCAACTGCAAGTCATTTCTTATCCCGGAAGAAACAGGTTCCCTACATAAACTATTACCTGTACTGAGAGATTGTAATATTCATTCATTTAATTAATAGCTCACTCAGAAAACCAATCAACTTAAACCAACTTACAGAGCCTGACCCCTCAGGGCCCATTTAACTAGTGCCTCCAGCAACACTACTAAATAAGCTAATGCATGCCAAATGGGGCATAGCCATACACCCTTGCCCAAAAACAGAACAGGGCTATAGAACATATTATTTGAAATGAAAACATACAATCATTCCCAAATAAGACTTGTTTAATGAATAATCATTTTGGAGAAGAAGGGAGCAAGTCAGTGTGGGGAGGGGGATAAGGGCTACTTCTTTTAGAACCATCTCTGTGAAAAGCAGTCAGGTAGAAGCTGATAAACAGATTGAATTCCTTGAATACAGAAGTTTTGTTCTCTTGAATACCCCTTACATAATGAAGTATATTCACCAACCCCTCCAAGGGTACTCCTCACAAAATCTACAATAAATCAGAACTTCTTTTTAAAAGTAACATATATTTTAAGACAATCATACAAAACTGGAAAAGCATAAATGTGCTTGACTGGTTTAAAGCTAGTGTGTGCTGTGTACGCTGGGTTAAGGGTTAGCATAAACTGCCCGTTACATAAACCATCCAATCTTTCAGCTGCATTACTTTATGAGTAAGCCAGATTTTTAAGGGACAGAAGCGCTCTTACCTTTCCTCAGAAATGATAAGTGATCCTCTCCTTATGCTGTAAATTTAAGTTTCCCACCGTCATGCAGCTGACATTGTGCACACACCTCTCTGCCAGACAAAGGCTGCGGTCACACGTAACAGAAGCCACACAAGTGAGACGGAAAACAGCCAGAGTTTCCGGGCGCGATCTCACCAGCACATCTGGGAAGCGTAGCACTCCCGTGGCTCAACTGAGGCTTCCAGCCGAAACTGCGTGGCAAAAAACTAGTACCTTGGAGGTACTAGTTTCTGGAAACTGCGGGGCAAGGGCGGGCGTCTGATCGCGTTTCCGGTGGCATCCGGTGCCCGCCCATGTCCCCTTGCAAATAAGGTGTGTTTTTTTTGTCCAAGTCTCTGTGGATGCGCATGCGCACCCAACGGAGCATGCGCATTTGTCATGTACACAAAAATAAAAAACAGTTTGCCGCGGCGCGCGCTTCTTCGTTGTGTGCCGGCTTGTCCTGTGATCGGCACCTCTCCCTTGCCATGGAACCTCCACAGTACCTCCCCAGTACATCCACAGGAGGTCTGATCATGTAACTGCGCAGTAGTTTGCCCCAGGGCAAACAGCCACGCTTCTCCTCTGCAGTTTCCTGCCCGTGTGACCGGGGCCCATGTAAATCTACTCTTCTGTTTGCCAGAATGTACCACCATATAAAACAGGGTGCAGGCCTCTACTTCCAAAAAGGTTTACCATTTTCTTGTAATGAATCAGGAACATGTCCACAATCCTCTCAAAATGATCACAGTATTGCAATTATAATTGCAATCCCTTCCCCAAAACAGACTTACTACATACTATAATGCCACTGGACAAAGCACCAGTCATACTAAACAGAAAGCAACACACAACAACAGTCTACAAAAACACTTTTGGGGGGTATTTTTCCATTGTGTGTGTGCCCGTGCCTGGAAGTCATGGTGATCTCTGGCAACTTCTAATGGGACATGGAGGACATTCAGAGAAGTGGCTTGATAGCCTGCCTCTGGCCTACCAACCCTGGTATTCTCTGGATGTCTCCCATCCAAATACTTGCCAGGGTTGGCCTTGCTTAACTTCTGAGATCTGAGGAGATCGTACAAAAACACTTTCAAAGAGATAGCTCAAAAAGATAATACAAAAAAATTCCTATATACTCTCAAAGAAAGATCAGTACGTGCTTGAGAAACACTGTGTAATAGTAGACAATGTATCAATAACTAATAATTCTTCTACTCACATGCTTAAAACCCAGTTCTTAATAGAAACACTTTTTCCCATGAAAAGATAACACAGGATAATTACATGTATTGTAATCAAGCACTTGGATTCCCCTCAAAAGCACCAGATGAACAGGATCCAGGAACTGCTCCAGTAACCCACTAGTTGAGTACACACATCAAGTATCTGAACCTACAGTTCCAGTCTAGCACTGAATTAGTTCAGCAACAAACAAGTTGGTTAAAGGAGCCATTAAGAGGGGAGCCAGAGGCAGTCTCAACACACTGATATTTCACTGGGATTGTACTTCCCACACCCATCTGAAAACCCATCAAAAAACTATCAGCTACCTTTTGCTTAACTGTAGGCAACACATTCACTACTGTGCATACAAAAACAATCCAAGCTCCAGCCAATTAAAGCTAACATTCAGTTAACAGCATTGATTTTCTTTTTTACTGCATGTTACTGGGGTGGGGAGTGTCTTGAAAATACCTTTAAAACCAAAAGATATAACTGTAGCTCAATCTTTCCTAGGCAATCAGTGGAATACTAAACAGAGTCCACTGGATTTAAAAGGGTACAACTGTTTAGGACTGCGCTGCAGATATATCATTAATTTCTGCATCTGATGAACAGTCCAGCTGTAAGGTTTTTAAGGTGGTACAAGACTCCTCATTTGGTTTTGCAGCAACAGGCTAACATACTAAAACCCTGTGTTTTACAGCAGACAATAAACAAAATGGGTAAATTCTGAAAAGTAGTTGAGATGAATGGATGCACAGATCAACTTCTACCAATCACAGAAATAGAGTAACCCTCTTTTACCTCCTAGCTCACCAGGGAAATGTTCAACATCAACATCAAATATTGATTTTTAAGAGGAAGTAAATGCTGGGGTTTGTTAAAACAGAATCGGAAGCATCACTAGAAAGCACTCATCCTTTTATGAGCCAGAGGTCAGACATGAGCAGAAAGGCTTCTGGCATGTCTTTTGATCTCTCATTAGTTTTGTTAGGCCACAAAAGCTGAAGTCAACTGCACAGGTGACTGGCATATTTAGCACAGCTCCAACTCCTTGCTATGTATCCCCAGTGAATAGAGAATGTTCTCTTACAATCTGAGTCATGTGTAATTACAATATGACAAGCCCTCTCTGGGGCTGTATGAGCTGGCATTTTTCCGAGCACTTATCACATCGTGGAAAAACACACATACAAATTAAAAACAAAAAAAACCCTATATCGCACCAACATTTTAAAACAATGGCTCTCCAAACCAAGGGGTGGGGGGTGGGGTGGGAATATACACATCCTGGAACTTCAACTTCCAACAGTAGCCATATGTCTCCTCAGAAATCCTAGTATATAAAGCAGTTGCACACCCGCACATACACACTCACACACCACACCTAGCAACAATTCCCAGGTTTAGAGAGCTCTGTTCCCTCAGGCTGGACAGAAAATCATTAAGGCCGGGGAATCAAGGCAAACTGTCAGAAGCAAACACTGCAGCACAGAAAACACCTCCTAAGATTCTCTTCCCCAAACAAGCAACTTGCTACCACTGATTTCAGCATATAATTCCAGTTGTTGTACAGGAGGGAAGTTAGCCAGGCTTACTGCATCCCTTTGTTAGTTTCTACATCGCCTAGAAATGAATTTCTACAAAGGGAAAATGAAAACTCTGAGGAAAGTCATTCTGAAAGGTATAATATTTTTTCCTAAGCACAAGCTGAACAGCTAAGCAATAATAGATGAAAAGTTATTCTGCGCACTGGCTCTCCAACAACAAAGATAACACAAAAACAACTTTAGACAGTTGGAATGAACCCAACAACTCACACTATAGGGGGAAAAATACTTGACACTCCACAGACAGTGAATTTATTCAAGTCATATTCAACCGCTCGGTAGTTTTCAAAAAGGAATGCAGCCGTTGGGAAAGGGGGGGAATTATTCCGCTTACTCTATTTAGTGATTAGGAAACTTTTAAAAAGTATATTCTTTAAAGTCACAAAAAAGACCGACAGAAGAGCTTAACATGCTCTGCTCAGTCCCTCCTCCTTTCTTTATTTGGTCCTCTGTATTTTCAATAATTCTCACACGGTTCTAAGCAAGAATGGATCTATTAGGAAGTTATTCTATGGGACTGCAGGAGTTCTAGATGCCAATAAAGATTACTGATCAGACAGCGGATAACTACTAATCATTGTGTCTACTTAGATAAACAAACCTGTTCCCAAACAAAGCACCTTATTGTGAATGTTACCTTCACTAATCCAACTAAAACACTCAGACAACAGCTTGGAGGTCAAAAGAACTAAAACTGAAAACAAAGCCTTCTTAAACCTCCCTAAATTAAAGGAAATATCACTTTCATCCTTCATATTGTAGTGCCCCTTAAAGGGTCAGGATTTTTTTTAAAGAGGCATGGTGATAGCCAGCCTGTCCCAAGAACACAATCCCCAAAAGCACAAAAGTAAGTATATAAGCTAAGCAAATATCTATTCTGAAACTTGGAGCAGCCAACACTTGAAGAAAATTCTCATCTCAGTGCTTACACACGTACTATTTAGGAGCACAATGCAAAAATAAAAAACAATCCCCCCACTAAAGGTGGCAAAGAAAAACAACAGGCAGCAACAGGCAAACCTGATCTGTGTAATGCTTCCCACCTCCCACAGAAAGTACATAATGTAAACACTGTTAATGAAAATAAAGCATGGGAATACAAATCAAATACAACCTTTGCCCAATGAGCTGCAGTCACAGACAGTGGAAATTAAGTATCATTGCAGCAGCAACTGAACAAAGTCCCTGGGGGGGGGGGAGCTCTGACAGAAAATGCTCAGGTGCCCGGTACCTCCACATAGAAAAGAAGCAGGAATCTGCTATCGTCTCCCCACTGGAAGCTGCTGCAAACCCACCAGCTGCTTGCTCCAAGACCCCAAGGATCATCAAAGACTCCCCCCTTCTTTTGCTACACCTGAGGGCCCTTTTCGATCAGGCCATCCTTTCCTCCAGCCCCGGCTGCAGTTCTTTGCAAAGAGCAGTGGCTGCCGCTGCCTGCCAACTCTGAGAACAAGCAGGCAAAGCCAGGAGTTTGAAAGGTGATTGTTTCCCTCCCTCCCCCCCTTACACAAACACATTAAATGGGGATTTATCAAGACACCTTTGTGTCGAAAGCCTACCTCTTTTTGGCCTAGGGAAGCTGTCATGCAAGTGAAAGACGACTTTCTCCACAAAGTGCTGAATGTTACTATGCTCCGGTCCTCTCACAAACACCATCCAATCGTGGGTAAAACCCTCCACAGTGGGTTTCTTCCTCACCTGGGCTCGATGCCCAAGCTCCAGTTTCACCTGAACAGCACACTAGAGAAAGAGAGAAAGAGACAGTAAGAAAGATGTAACGGAAAGACAAGGGGATTCCCACCCCAGTAGGTTTCAAGCTTCTTCGGGGGGGGGGGGAAAGAAGGGCAAAAGGAAAGATCCACACAAAGAAAATATCTTTCTGCTTAAGAGGTGGGTGGGAAGCCATCCTTCCCTCCTTTAAACAGGCATTCCCAGTACCACTGCAGCTGGGATTGTAACGGAATGTAGGCTGAAATAATGCGATCAAGACAAGGGTTGATGGGGAGTGGAATAATAATAGCCTTTGAAAGAGAAGCCCTTTTACATAGGAAGGAGCCATCCTGATAGATTCGGTGCAAGGACCCAAAAGAAAATTATTTTCCTGCTTTTGCTTCCATTGCTTCCACACCGACGGGCATTTCGATTTCAACTGTACATTCAGTGTGCTGCGTGCAAAGGCACAAATCAAATCCTGACCAACAGTGGGGGTGGGGGTGTATTGGGGGGAAAACACCCCAAAAATAAGGTAAAAGAAGAAAAG
>NW_015164226.1:55787-69006 GCF_001447785.1 Gekko japonicus
GAGGGAATCATTGCCGGCCCCAACGTAAAGTCCTGAGCTCGGACAATAAAAAACGGATTAAAACCTGTTGGAATGTAACCAATGTCTAGAATCCTTTTAGTCTCTAGCTACAAGGGGGAATGTGGGGGGGGGGATATGTTGTTTGGTTTTTGTTTTTTAAGAGAAAATGGGGAAAGGTTTTTGAAAGAAAAGATCTCATTTAAGCCGTTTGGTCAAATACTTGTCAATTAATTGCCTAATACTGGGATTAATAGGAACAATGCAAATTATGTAACTGGGGGATTAAAGGTTTGTTTTAATCAAACAGGGACATGGTACTCTGAAGCAGGGAAGGTTGAAATGACTTGTGCTGGCCTAAATTTTATTTTAATAAATATGCATCCTAATGGCAACATAGCCATTACAAGCTGCCTTTCTGTTCATTGTAATTAAGAGTAAAAAAAAAAACTAGCATGAAAAGAGGTGATCAAATGGCAGCACAAAATTCTCTTGGGTTTACTGTACATCTGGCTTCCCCCAGGTATCAGCAATAATCTGACTCTGGCCCTGAGAAGGGAAATGCCTCTGGAAGCCTTCACCTTTTGAAGTTCTGTTTTCCTAATTTTGGGGGGGAGGGGGGCTGGAGTTGCTCAGTGACAAGGAATAATCAATCTGCACATGCTCAAAGGCATTGTCCGTGGTTATTCCGCTCCAACTTTAGCACAAAGGAATAGATTTGGGGACCAATTTCTGGCTCCTGAGTGAAGCTAGATGTAGAAGCTGTTTACCTTTTGATCACGTTGCATCAAATCTCATGAGTAAACCCTCTTAGGAGCACATGGAAAGCAGCGGTCTCAAAATAGCAGATAAATTCTTGACTGTAATGGGTATAAACTGTATTAGAAACTTGATGCGCTTTAGCAACCAGCAAGTGTAATCCATATAAAGAGCAGTAATCCGGTTAGGTTCCTGGGGGACGGGAAACTATTTGCTTGGCCCATTGCTACTACTTTGATAGATATCCAAGGGTGGTTACTCCCTGATCCATGGCAAATGAAGGGGGCAGCACTGTTTAATTTCAAAAAAGGTATCAGATATTCCCTATATCCTACTGTACAAATCATGCAGCACTGTAAATTCTAGAGAGAGAGAGAGAAACCAAAACATTAAGTAGAAACTGTTGGCCAGAGAGAACACAAGTTTTCTAGGAAGGAAGAAGGGGGAGTTCAGTAGCTTTCTATTTTTATGCTTGTCTGGCATCAAAGAATTACACCAAATAATGTTTTCTCTCCTGTGACTTGTAACAGATTTTCTGGTCTTTTAACAGCATGTAGAAGCATTTTTTTAAAAGAAATTAAGTGAGACTTTTGTAATCTTCCATAAAGATGATCTCACTAGGGTTGTGTTCTCTTTATTTTGTCCAAGATGTAACATGCTTGGAAATTATATCCCAGAAAGGGGTTTTCAAGATACTAAGCAAACCCAAAGGGGGTCTTTGCTTGTAGCAAATAATTCACTAATAAACCTGTGGGCCTGAAAAGAATTCTGTGCCACTTAAAAGCATGTGTGTTCATTCCAGTCAAAGTGAAGCACATAAGAAAAGCTCTGCAGGATCAGACCAAAGGTCCATGTAGCTCAGCATCCTGTCTTCCATCATGGCCAACCAGATGCTTCAGAGAAGCATGCAGGCAGGGCATGAAAATAAAAGTTTTCCCATGTTGCCGCCCCACTACTGGTATTCATCGGTACAGTGCCTTTGAAATGGAAGTTACATTTCATGACTGTGGCTACTAGCTGAAAGCTCATACGGACACAGGAAGTTGCCATATACAGAGTCACACCATTGGTCTATCAAGATCAGCATTGTCTACTCTGACTGGCAGTGGCTCTTCAGAATCACAGGCAGAGGTCTTTCACAACATGTACTACTTAATTTTTTAACTGGAGATGTCAGGGGCTGAACCTGGGACCTTTTGCATGTCAAGTAAATGCTTCACCACTCTGTTGTGGCCCTTCCCTGGGCTGCTGAAGGACCTATTCTGCATGAATTTATCTAGTGCTCTTTTGGAATCAGCTAGGCTACTGGCCATTGCTATATCTTGTGGCCATAGGTTCCATTATTTAATTATGCATTGTGTGAAGTAGTACTCCCTTTTCTCTGTCCTATATCTACTTCTCATCCGTTGTATTGGGTGCATTTGTATCAACAGTATATCTAATTCTTAATGTGGCCCCATCTGCAAATACTTAAATCCAGAGACTACAGCCATGAACAGACAAGACAATTCTTTCTACAAACCTGAGACAAGTCCTAGGTTTTCAGAAAAATCTGAAATGTGAAAAGGGGGGTTAACTGCCCAAAACTACAAGCAGCATCTGTGCCTTTAAGAACCTAGGTTTTCAGAAAAATCTGAAATGTGAAAAGGGTTAACTGCCCAAAAAAATCTGAAATGTGAAAAGGTTAACTGCCCAATAATACAAGCAGCATCTGTACCTTTAAGAAAGGAGATCTCAGTGAGGGTTGCTTGTTGTTGTTCAGTCGCACAGTCGAGTCGACTCTTTGCGACCCCATGGACCAGATCCCGCCAGGCCCTCCTGTCTTCTGCCGTCCTCTGAAGTTTGCTCAACTTCATGTCCGTTGCATCTATGACACTGTCTAACCATCTCATCCTTTGCCGTCCCCATCTTCTTTGACCTTCAATCTTTCCCAGCATCAGGGTTTTCTCCAGTGAGTGCTCCCTTCTCATTTGGTGGCCAAAGTATTTGAGCTTCAGTTTCATTATCTGGCCTTCCAGGGAACAGTCAGGGTTGATTTCTTTTAGGATTGACTGATTTGATCTTCTTGCAGTCCAAGGGACTCTCAAGAGTCTTCTCCAGCACCATAGTTCAAAAGAATCTATTCTTCGGCACTCGGCCTTCCTTATAGTCCAACTCTCGCAGCCATACATGACTACTGAAAGACTATTGAAAGAGGTAGTCAATCTTTAAAGGTACAATTGTGGTCTTAGGGTACTGTCTCAGTGATGATCTGGTTCTTATAGATCCACATGGGTCAATGCAGGGGTAATTCATGAGGACAACCAGATGGATTTCACCTAGAGAACTGGTGTTGAGTAGTGATGGGCATGAACTGGGAAAATGTGGTATGGTTCATGGTATGCCAGCTTCATGAACCATGAAACATCACAAATAAACCAGTTTCATTTGTGAGGTTTGTGACATGGTAGAACACCCCTCAGCATGATAGAGACACCAAACTCACAAGGGATATCCGGCTAACCCACCTCTACCTACATGCCAAGGTTGGTGAGGATTGAATTTATGGGGTTCGAGTTATGGCTCCCCCAAAGAAGGTGTCCCCAGGAAAGCATTTTCTGGGGAAATGACAAGCACAGGTTCATGAGGGTCAGGATTGTATAGAATGGATCCTGTGCAAATTAAAGATGCCAAACATGCAAGAGATCTCCAGATGACTCTCCTCTACTTGCCCTCCAAGTTTGATGAGGATTGGATTTATGGGGTCCAAGTTACAGCCCCCCAAAGAAGGTGCTCCTATGGAGGGAAAAACAGCAAAAAAGCAAGGACAACAGAAGCCATGCAGAACAGAATCGAAGTCCCAGAGAATCTCTGCAGTAGAAACTGAAGGTTGGAGGCATTTTTGCAAGCCCAGCAGAACCAGTGCAATGTGCCCAGCAGAACTAGTGCCACGTTGTTAGTAATGCTTTCTAAGGCCCATTTAACTTCACATTCCAGGATGTCTGGCTCGAGGTCAGTGATTATACCGTCGTGGTTGTCAAGGACATCGAGGTCTTCCTTGTATAGTTCTTCTGTCTATTCTTGCCATCTTTTCCTAATCTCTTCTGCTTATGTTAGATCCCTACCGTTTTTATCCTTTATCATGGCCAGCTTTGCATGGAACGCTCCCTTGATTTCTCCAGTTTTCTTGAAGAGATCTCTAGTCCTTCCCATTCTATTGTTTTCCTCTAGTACTTTGCATTGTTCATTCAGGAAGGCCTCCTTATCTCTCCTTGCTGGAGGGTTGCCAGGCAACCACAAAAACATTGCCAACCTTGGTTTCTGTCAGTAAAAGCAAGCGGAGGGCCCTTTCTACAGCTATTTTGGTCTCCGAGTACACCCCTGCTGCCCACTTTCCTGCCTTTGAGGGAGGACTCAGGCCTAGCAGAAACCACCAGGCAACTTCTTACCATGCAATTTGCACAGTTGACTCAGGTACAGTGGTAGCTAGGACTTGATTCCACATGACACACCTGGCCCAACAGCAGCATCTGCAAAACTTGTGTGAGACATGAGAGTTAGAAAAACCAAAAAAAAATCAGAAGCGATTTCTGTTTCTTTAAGAAAAGAATGCCACTGTGATCTCACAAGACTACACTGTGATATGTCAGTGGCCACTTTGGGGGTTGCTAAAGAATCTGCAACCAACATTGCTGAGGATTCCAAGCCTCAGTTTATGTCAGCATGGGAGATGGGGGTGGGGTAGGGAGAAAAAGACTGAAAGAAGTAATAGGAAGAAGGAAGGTAGAGCTGGAGGGGGAAGAACAAAAATGGTAACATGGGAACACTGAAGATGGAGGCATCAAACAGAAAAGGGGGTGGGAGGCAGAGGCTACCAGGGGGAGAAACAGAAAAAGGCAAGTAGGTAGGTGGAAGAGAAGGAAAGGGGAGAGGCTGCAGGCACAGCCAGAGGGAGGCAAAGACGGAAAGCAAGAGGAAGTGGGGAAATGAGATTTTCCACTGGATCCCCACTTGTAATTTTATAAACCTATTATCAAGTCTTCCCTTACATTGGTCTTCTTTACATTCTTTAGTCATTTACAAAACTTATACAAAAATGCATGGTTTTGTTTTTCTATACTTCATGAATGTGTTTAATAAATATGTCTCCTAAAACAATAATTTCCAAACTGCTCCAGAGAACCTCAACATTCTTCAGAAGCCTATTTGAGACTTCTTCTTCTTCTTCTTCTTCTTCTTCTTCTTCTTCTTCTTCTTCTTTGCCCCCTGAAGGGGATTTTTTATTGCATTTTTCATAGACTACAAACTACAATGAAAAAATAGAGGGGGGAAACTACATCTAAGGAAAAAGAAAAGAAAACCACTAATAACTAAAACCCCAAGAATAGGAGATCATAACAACAGCTTGTATAAGTGTTAATCTAAAATTGCTAGTATTTCATTGAACAAAGTCGATTATGCTAAATTATTTATCTTTTTATCCATTAATTTAACTGTTTAAAGAGAACTTCAAGAGCATCATCTATACTAAAAAGTTTTAAGGCACAATTCAGAGTCCTTCAGCCTTCACTTTGTTTTTTCTTTTCTAATCCTCAATTGATATGCTCGTTTGGGGGCAGCCGCCCCCTTTTCGGAAGCAGAGTCCTCATCGGAAGACACAGAGTCCAATTCGCCACTAGATTTGCTGTCATCTTCTTCTTTAGAGACCTCGGCTGTCTCTCCCAATTGCAATCTCAGGAACTCACGCGCTTTAAAAACACATTCAATCTTTTCTTTTTTTATCGTGTAGTCTGAAAGTGACGCATTCTGGGGTCAACCATCTGTAGGCAATGCTGTTTGTTTGTAAAAAAAGGATTAAGTCTTTGTACTTCTTCCTCCCTATTTGGGACTTCTTAATGAGATTGTTAATAAAAGATGGACACTCTTCCCTGAATGATCAATTGCTAACCTAAACACACCATTCATGTGTAGCTGCAGAAGAGCGCTGAGTTTACCACCAAGCAGGGTTGTAGCTAACGCAGGGCCCATGGGGCGATGGCTCCTCCCAAATTTGCAATGCCCCCCCCCAAAATCTTCCCACTACTTTTCTTTCCCAGCTCTGAGCTGGCCAAGTGGTTGGTTTTGCTGGGACTGACTCCCGGGGAAGTGAGCCAGGGATCGCAGCCTCAATAATAATAATAATGATGATGATGATGATGATGATAAATTTCCATTTATTAATCGCTTTCCCCAGTGGGCTCAAAGCGACGTACAGTTACTCCATATAGACAAGGGACTGTTCGTAGGGGATAGGGAAGACAACATATATTCACTTTAATTGCATGCGCCGTCACTGCCCAGTGAAGACATCTTCTGGCTGGCTCCGTCATTTTCCCGCATGGCTGCTTGCTGGCCAGGCCTCAGGACCCGTATGTCAATCGCCACACTGCCACCGCCTGGCCGGAACATCCATTGCAGGCGTTCTTATCGTAGCCGGGAAGCTGTTTCGCCTTTACAAGCCTTTGACCAGGACGTTGAACCGTCAGCTAACGCCCTCCCAAAAGGGAGGTTGGCGTGCCCACCCTCTCTAAGGAGTGGTTCCCATTTTATCTACTCACCGAATCTTTCGAATTGCTGGGTGGGCGATGAGCTAGGGACAACAGGCTGGCTGCTCACACCAGTACGAGGCTTGAACTGACACAGTTCAGATGTTAAGACAGTGGGATATACCCACTGTGCCACTGAGCGGGGGAGGTCAAACATGACTTGGAGGGCAGCAGAGTGGGCACGTTGCAGGGGTGAAGTGACGGGGTTGGGGTTGGGCAATCCCTGCCCCGAGAACCAGAGCCTCCAGTCGCTCTCGCGTTAAATTGACTAGGATAGGATTTCCCAGCTGGGCAGAGGGCCAGATGAACTGGTTAATTTCCCCTCACCAAAGAGTTTTGCCCCCCAGCTCAGACCAGCCATCCCTTTCCTGCTCAGTAGGGGCAGCTCGTGGTCCCCCCCCCATTTCCCCGCTCCAGATGTTTCCTGCCTTTCTGGATGCTTCTAGAGGAGGCAGGTGGGCTGGCCACAGGAGCTGAGGGAGCCTTCACACATTGGCAAGGAAAAGGGCTGACCACCACCCCTTTCCAACAGTAGCCAGCAGGACCTGCAGATGCTCCAGACTGGACTGGAGTCCTTACTCAGAAGTCGTCTTTTTATTTATTTGTTTGTTTGTTTTTTGTTTTTTGTGACATTGGCAGTGCCCCCTCTGTGCACCCCCTCACAAAATTTATCTGGCTATAGCATGCCACAAAGATCATATTCTGGGGTCCAAGCTAGCTGCTTTTTACCCTGTGCAGGAAAAGATATAGGTGCCCATATCTTTGCCTATGTAGGGAGAAAAGCAGCTGGAGGGTTGTATTTTATGCGAGAAAATGGCTGGAAGGAAACCAGTGAAGTAGCTCCCCCTACATATACACCTCCTTTTTTGAGTCATGTAGCATCACAAGGGCTATTTTTCAAAAACCCAAACAGCCTTGGTGAGGCTGCGGCATTCAGCAGAGTAAAGGTGAAAAGACGCAAGTAAACACATGAAGCTGCCTTATATTAGGCCTGTACCCATGACTTTTCTGTGCATTGACTGAAAGCATGGAGAAGGAAAGCAGAGACAAGCATGCTGCTGGCCCTGACTCCCCACCTCCGTGTGATGTCTGCCATGTGAGCATGGTGCCTATTTATGTCTGTGCATATATTCCCTCCCTTTAAGAACATGAGAAGAGCCCTGCTGGATCAGTGGTCCATCTTGTCCAGCATCCTGTCTCACACATAGTCCTTCTGGAGGGCCAATCCCTCCAGTCCCTCTGGAGGGCCAATAACAGAGCTTAGAGGCCGAGGACTTTCCCTGATGTTGCCTCCTTGCACTGATATTCAGAGGTTTACTGCATGTGAACATGGAGGTTCACCCAATTTAGTCACCCTATTCTGTTTAGTAACGATGGCTAGTCTCCACTGACTTTGATTGTCAACATTCAGAAAGCAGCATCCCCAGTCACAATATGGAAACCTACAGGCAGATATTTCCTTCTCACCATGCAGATGACCCAATCCTTGTGTGGAGGTGGGGCCAGAGAGTCCATGCCTGCTCTTCGTCTTTGCATGGAGGGGTCATTTTAGAGGGCTACAGAATCAGACCACTGGCAGGGTCAATATTGCCTGCACTGACCATGCAGTGGCTGCCCGGGGTCAGTAATCTATCAGGGTCAATATTGCCTGCACAGACCATGCAGTGGCTGCCCGGGGTCAGTAAAAGCAGGGTGTGTGTGTGATTTTCTCTCTTTCACATCATCTACTACTTGTTACTTTTAACTGGAGATGCCGGGGATTGAACCTAGGACTTTCTGTATGTAAAGTAAATGCTCTACCACTGAGCCACAGCCCTGCCCCATATGACTGCAATTCATGTTTAGTTTGGCCCTAAATTCAAGCAGAGTAATTATAAAGACTTACATCCAGTGCAGTCATTATTGCTTCTGTATAACTAACTGTTCACACAAGCATGACACCATAGCTATTTCCCTGCCCAGAAATCGAAACAAAATGATTATTCTTTTTCTAAGCCACTTTGGGTTCTCATGGAAGAAAAAGATGGGGTATGAATGAAGTATAATATATTTTGTTTCTACTTACAGAAGAAGCTGCTGCAGTCCTTTGAGGGTCCCTATTTAAGAACTCTTTCAAAACATAGCTTAGGAAAGAAACAATCACATATGCACTGATTTGGAAGGTACCATTGACTGAATGGGAACCATTTCCAAGTAATTATAAATAGCATTGGCTCAAGGAGCTGCGGTGGCTCAAGTGGTTAAGATGCTGAACTGCAGGCTGTGGAAGGTCGGTAGTTCAGCAGTTCGAGACCCGAGTGTGCCACATGACAGAGTGAGCTCCCATCTCTAGTTCCAGCTCATGCCAACCTAGCAGTTCGAAAGAAAGAAATTGCAAGTAGATAAATAGGTACCACTTCAGTGGGAAGGTAACAGCGTTCCTTGACCACGGAAATGTCTTCGGACAGCGCTGGCTCTTCGGCTTTGAAACGGAGATGAGCACCGCAACCCTAGAGTTGGATTCGACTGGCTTTCAAGCAAGGGAACCTTTATCTTTATGCAGTTGTTCAAATTTTAAAATACAGAAGTGGGTCTGCAAATGAGTGTAACACAAATTTGACTTTGAATGGTGTAACTCTGCTCAGGACTGCACTGTAAAGTAATAGTTCTGACGATACATTCCATTATTCATATTGGCTTAAATGGGGCTTCTGTGGGATAACTGCCGTGACTTGTAACATGTTTGCTTAATGACTGTCAATGAAAAGCAGGCCAAACTCCTTTTAATGGTACTTCGTGCCCCTCTGCAAGCCTATGTTCAATTACTGGAAAGGAAGCCTTCTTAAGCACAGGTAAACATGCATAGTGACTGAGTGGACTGTGACTGGAGAGCTGATAATGGGCCAAAACAGGTTTTTAAAAGAGTAGTTCTGCCTTGAATGCACAAATTAGAGTATCTTTTAAAATCTGTTCTGCTTACAACTAGCTTGTAAAAGCATGCTATTTGCCTTTCCCATTGATGGACACCACAGGCCTCGCCCTCAGAAAGATCTCCAATGCAAAACAAACAAAAGAGCACAAGGGTTTAAATACATGAAGAAAACAGCAAAGATCTCTCTCTCTCTCTCTCTCTCTCTCTCTCTCTCTCTCTCTCTCTCTCTCTCTCTCTCTCTCCTGGAGAACCAGAATAGCAGTCTTCAGAAACAAAGGAAAACAAAAAAAATGCAAAGAATGTACTAATTGAATAAGTGCAGCCCCTGATGATGGATTGGAGACGGAAAGTCACATATCCAATATTATTTAAGTAGTGTTTACATCACTACTAGTTCAGTCAAGTCATCCTTTTAAAGTGGAAAAACAAAACTTTCTTTTGTAGTAGAAATCCTTGACTTGGAATACAAAGATAAGTAAAAAAAAAAGATTCAGATACACATGAGTTACAGTAGACAGTAGTCCATAGTGCAGTTTCCTATCCAATATATATCAGATCCGCACGACAGTTTTCCCATGTTTATAGGCGGAGCTTTTCTCTTATTCGCAATAAATAATGTTTACAGAATCTTCAAAGGAAGTTTAGATTTTTTTACTCTGAATATGAAACAATGACCTCTAGGGAAATGATACATCTTGCCAGCAGATGGCGTAAATAATCTTTGCGCTCTTGTCCTTACTTGACCTTTATAAAGGACCCTGAGCAATCCTAGATTCCTAGGGTCCACCTGAGGTTTAATAAAAATAAAAAGATCAACGGATATATCAGATTAGCTGCAGCTTTGCAATAAACTCCTAAGAAGTGCTGAGATAAATTTACACACACACATACATTAAAGCGCTGCATCCAAATTGTGGTTTTAAAGATGGGCAGATGGTCATTCAGTGCACATTTGTCTCCCCTCCCCAGAGCATACATAGCAGTTTTCTCTACCAGTATCCTTTCTTCCTGTCCATTCCCATGGCACAAGACCAAGTTGTGCCTTCTACATGACTGTATATGGCTGCAACATGGCATACCTCAAAACGTAGTGCCCCTCACAAACCAGTCTAACAAAAACCTGAAGTACCCCAATGAAAAATCAAAAACTGTCCCACATACAAATGCCGAACTGAGAACTGTCCAGATATGCTGCAAAGATATGGAGCATCTCCAATCAACTACATGCCATTTTGTATTCCTGAAACTGTATAAAAGGAACCAGATTGTGGTCTGTCCCACTGTTTATTGCATGTATTATCTTGCTCTTACTGCATTGGGTTCTACTTTGTAATCCCAGTTTTTGTGTTGCTTATGACATATCATGTCTAATACTTTGGAGTGAGGCATAGCATCTCATTTTCGTAGTCCTATTGCACGGTTTACTTGGATGTTTCATGCTATTTGATTGCATGGTTTTACACAGTGCAATCCACCTCAAGTCTCTGTGAGAGAGGCAGGCTAAGGTAAATAAATAACTAAATAAGAACGAGGTTATTAGGTTTGCACCAGTATGGTATAGTGGTTAGCATGTCGGACCCTGTATATAAGTGCCATCAAGTCACAAATGATTTATGGCAACCACAGCAATGGGCTTTCAAGATAAGTGAGAACCAAAGGTGGTTTGCCATCACCTTCCTCTGCAGTGCCTTCCTTGGTTGTTCTCCCATTGAAGTACTGACCCTACTTAGATTCCAAGATCTGACGAGATCAGGCCTTACCTGATCTCCCCCCCCCCCAGTGTGTCAGAGCAGGACCAGAAAAACCAGGGTTCAAATTCCCATAAAACCATGACACTTCTTAGATAAGCTAAGGCCAGCAGCCATTGTCTCTCTTAGATCAGGCTACCTCAAAGATACATTTTTTATTTATGTGTGTATTTATTTATCATTTATTTATTTAGACATATCCCACCTTCCCCACATTGTAGGCTCATGGCGGTTACCAACAAATAAATATCTGCAGTTAATGCAGATGTGTTAAGACGCTGAACTGCAGGCTGTGGAAGGTCAGTAGTTCAGGAGTTTGAGACCCGAGTCGCCGCATGACGGAGTGAGGTCCCGTCTCTAGTTCCAGCTCTTGCCAATCTAGCAGTTCGAAAGCAAGAAATTGCAAGTAGATAAATAGGTACCACTTTGGTGGGAAGGTAACAGCGTTCCGTGCGTCTTGGTGTTTAGTCATGCCGGCCACATGACCACGGAAACATCTTCGGACAGCTCTGGCTCTTCGGCTTTGAAACAGAGATGAGCACCGCAACCCTAGAGTCGGACTCGACTGGCTTTCGAGCAAGGGAACCTTTACCCAGGGGTCATTTGGGGGGGGACGCGGGGGGACGCCATCCCCCTGGGTGAGGTGCGGGAGGGCGGGGCCTGGAGCTCCCTGCTGGTGCCCGCTGGAGGTCGCCGCCGGCTGTGGGAAGGACACACTTCCGGTGATGTCAGGGGGTGTGGCATATGCTAATGAGTTATGCTAATGAGTCCCCCTAGCTCTTTTTCTAGTACTGTGGTCCCAGTCTGGCTTCCAGGATCTGCAGTCACTGGGGGGGGGGGACGCCTAATCAGAATGGATGCCGGCTGCCTCAACGAAAGGCCTGGCGGATGACAAGAGAACAAAATACACTGCCCTGATATCCTTGGAGGAGAGTTGGGATAAATAAGAGAAGCCAATGTTGGATCAAGCCAATGGCCCATCTAGTCCAACACTCTGTCACACAGTGGCCAAAAATACCAGGTGCCATCAGGAGGTCCACCAGTGGGGCCAGGACACTCGAAGCCCTCCCACTGTTGCCCCCCCAAGCACCAAGAATACAGAGCATCACTTGCCCCAGCCTGAGAGTTCCTATCTATACCTTGTGGCTAATAGCCACTGATGGACCTCTGCTCCATATGCTTATCTAATTCCCTCTTGAAGCTGTCCATGCTTGTAGCCACCACCACCTCATGTGGCAGTGAATTCCATGTGTTAATCACTCTTTGGGTGAAGAAGTACTTCCTTTTATCTGTTCTAACCCGACCGCTCAGCAATTTCATTGAGTGCCCATGAGTTCTTGTATTGTGAGAATGGGAGAAAAGTACTTCTTTCTCAACCTGCTCTGTCCCATGCATAATCTTATAAACTTCGATCATGTCACCACTCAGCCGTCGTTTCTTCAAGGTAAAGAGCCCCAAGCGCTTTAATCTTTCTTCATAGGGAAAGTGTTCAATCCCTTTTATCATTCTAGTTGCCCTTTTCTGCACTTTTTCCAATGCTATAATATCCTTTTTGAGGTGTGGTGGTGACAGGAACTGTACACAGTACTCCAAATGAGGTTGCACCATTGATTTATATGGGGGCATTATGATACTGGCTGATTTGTTTTCAATTCCCTTCCTAATAATCCCCAGCACAGCGTTGGCCTTTTTTATTGCAGTTGCACACTGTCTAGACATTTTCATTGAGTTATCTACGACGACTCCAAAATATCTCTCTTGGTCAATCTCTGCCAATTCTGACCCCATTAATGTGTATTATAGTTAGGAGTTTTGGCTCCAATGTGCACCACTTTGCCCTTGGCCACATTGAACCCACTTGCCACGTTGACACCCACTTGCCCATCCTCGACAGATCCCTTTGGTGTGCCTCACAATCCTCCCTGGTTCTCACCATCCTGAACAACTTCATGTCATCTGCAAATTTAGCCACTTCACTGCTTACTCCCAACTCCAAATCTCTCCTTATATATAATTGAATAGTGGGTGCCAAAGTTCTAAAATGCACTCCTTTAGTGTATGGATGCTTGAAGACGCTGGCTGGGTTGACTGGCTGCTTTGTGCAGTCCCGCCCAGCGTTTCAAGGTCTTTTGCATATGGAAGCTGATTGGACTTCACTGCATTCCACACCTCAAACTCACCCCCCTCCCCGCAAGGGAGTTGGAATGTCAGTTGCATATGGAACCTTCAAGGTCTTTTGC
>NW_015164226.1:69065-77998 GCF_001447785.1 Gekko japonicus
CCCCCCCCCCGCAAGGCAGTTGGAATGTCTGGGGTTGTGTAGGTCCCAGGATCATGTTTTAAAAGCTGCCTGGGGGATTATGGACCATTCACACACTTTCAACCTTAACATACCTCATAGGGGGAGAGGAGAATGATGACAGCTGCTTTGGTTCCCACTGCAGGGAAAGACTGCCCTTTCTCTAGGCAGAGGCTGGGGGGTGACATAGGGTTGCCAACTCCAGGTTGGAAAATTCCAGGATATTTTAAGGATGAAGCCTGCTGAGGGTGGGGTCTGAGGAGGAGGAGGAGGAAGAGGGGGACCTCAGACAGATACAATGCCATACTCCCCACCCTCCAAACAAGCTGTTGCCAGTCTCCAGGTGACAGCTGGAGAGCTCTTAAAGCTCTGGTGCTACTTCAAAGTACTGCAATTTATTGACAGAGTAGTGTTTTGGCAAATCTTTAGGAATTGTTTGGTGCATTTACGATGGGGCACCCACCCAGAGCCTCTGGCATTTTCTCACTCTGCTGACATCAAAACCAATTTAAGGCAAAATAAGAGGCTACTGAGAGGGGAGGAAATAAAGTTGCCAGCTTTAGGTATGGAAATTCCTGGAGATTTGAGGAGTGGAGGCCGGAGAGGGGGACCTCAGACAGGTTACAGTGCCATAGACTCCACCCTCCAACCCAGCTATTTGCTCCTGGGGAACTATTGTTGCCAATCTTGGCCCAGCACCCATCACACCATTCTCTTCAACCCCCTGCTGTGCAGCAGACTTTCCCCTAGGGTTGCCAATCTCCAGGTGGGACCTGGAGATCTCCCACTGCTACAATTGATCTCCAGATGACAGAGATCAGTTCCCCTGAAGAAAATGGATGCTATGGAGGGTAGACCCTATGACATTATACCTGCTGAGTCCTTCCGCCCCCCCCAATGCGGCCCTCTACAGAATCCACCCCCCAAAACTCCAGGTATTTCCCTCCTTAGAGCAGGCAACCCTACTTTCCCCTCAGTGCCTGATGGTAGGCAACTTAGTTTGGTCCAGTCACCTACTTTGGCCTTTGGGAGAAAACATATTGGGGCCAATCCTGATAGGGTTGCCAACTCCCGATGGGAAATTCCTGGAGATTTGAGGGATGGAGCCTGAAGAGGGTGAGGTTTGAGGAGGGGTGGGACCTCAGACAGGTACAATGCCATAGACTCCACCCTCCAAACCACTCAGTCCCTCATGGGGAACCATTGTTGCCAATCTCCAGGTGAGGGCTGGAGACCGCTCAAAATTACAATTGCTCTGCAGAAGGGAGGGCAGAAGTCAGCTGAAGTCAAAGGGGCAGATAATGGTAGGTTGATGGTTAGCTGGGAAGGAGATGGGGTTGCCAACTCCAGGCTGGCAAATTCCTGGGGATTTGAGGGGTGGAGCCTGGAGAGGGTGGGGTTTGCGGAGGGGTGGGACCTCAGACAGGTAGAATGCCATAGACTCCACCCTCCAAACCAGCCATTTCATCCTGGGTAACAATTGTTGCCAATCTCCAGGTGAGGGCTACAGATCACTCAAAATTACAACTACTCTTCAGGGAGCAGAGATCAGTTCCTCTGGAGAAAACAGTGGACTCTGTCATTATACCCTGCTGAGGTCACCACAGCAAAATGACACTGTTTGCCCAAAGCCAGAGCACTCCCCCAGAGCCTCTTTCTAGATCACGTTTTATTTATTTCCACAACGGGCCTTATTCCTAGTAAATATATAAATACAAAGGTCTCCTGGAATGAGTCCCAAAACCTGAAGACCTCCTGGAATAAAAACCCATCTACGGATCTCCCCCCCCCCCCCCCAAAAAAAGCCCGCGGGGTGTGCCGTATGCTAATAAGTTATGCTAATGAGCTCCTGCAGCTCTTTTTCTACAAAATGACCCCTGGTAGGGTGCCCAAAGTCTTTGGAATGGCTTTGGTTTTACTCTAGCATTTATAGTGCTTTTGCTACCATGGGAAGTGGGGTGGAATAAAATTCCTTCTTCGGGCAGAGTTAAGTTTTCCCGTTTCTGGCCCCTGCCACACGGGGGGAAATTGATGCAGCCAAAGTGCGGTTTTGTAAAGCTGCACCAAAAGAAACACGCGGCGGCGAGATCAGACAGATCCCGTGTGCTGCCGCGCAGTTGCTCCCCGGCACGATCAGATGCCTGGGAGAAAGACACAGAAGGGACCGCAAGGTAGCCGATTGCGCATGTGTGCACATGTGCAGTTCGGCTGGGAGCCTCGAATGCTCCTGAAGACAGGCGCACCATCGATCCCATGGCTGCGCTTGCTGCGCCATTTCAGGTAAGTCCTCCTCTTTTGCTGGTTCTTTTTTTCAGCGCATTTTCGGCCTGAAGGGCTGGATCGGGGACGGGTGCACACCGCTTCCCAGATGTTGCGGTGTGCTCGCGCCCGTTTGCTGTTCACAAGTTAAACCCTGTTCACAAGTTAAAAGGAGCATATCACCCGTGTACACTATATACTTGCCTTTACAAGTGCTTCAGTAAATCTCATGTTATATTCAATGGACATACAGCTGAAAGTGTGATTGAAACCATACATGCATCCAGATACTGGCCCCCAGTTTCATTTATAAAGTAAATGCACGTTGGCTCTTTCTTACAAAGAGATCTATGCCGGCACATGTAGGACGTACATGTGTTCACTATAACATGTGAATAGGGATACAGAAAATCCAGTCCTGACAAGCTATGAGTTCCCTGAGGTAAACTGTAAGAGTAAGAAGAGATGGCAGTCATGAGACAGCCTGCAGGGTGACTATTCCTGGAGAGACATTTTTGATAAAGTGGCGAGCCCCCCCCCCCGGTCACAAATACAGCATTGGAAAGAAAAATATATTCCCAGTAGGAATTTTGTAAAATGTACTTTACCCACTGCCAAGCCAATCTGCTGCAATTTGCTGGGAGAATTTATTTTTTAAATAAATAGGAATGTACTATTCTAAGTAAAACAGATTTGTTATGGCTTTCTTAAAACCTGGCTGAGGGTATGTGTGGTGATTTTAAATTAGTTTTATTGAACACTGGATAGTGAATTTATAATAACTATTAATTAGATGAGACTGCTTAAAACGCCCTGGAAAATTTGCTTTCTGATCCCCAGTTGTGTAAGGATGGTCCATGACAGGAGAAATATCCCGTACATATGTCAAAACTCAGTTTTACTTCACATGCTCAGAGGTCATTTCGGGGGGGATCGCGGGGGATCGCAGTTCCCCCGGGTGAGGTGCAGGGGGCGGGGCACACGATGAAGCCCCGCCCCCTGCTTCCAGCCACCCCGCTTCCAGCCCTCATTCAGCCAGGAGGAGGCAGGAGAAGAGGGAAGGTAAGTTGCTTCCTCCCCGCCTCTCCCCACCCCTGCCTGCCTGGGGCCAGGGAGGGCCTTGGCGGGGCTTCCTCGCACTCCCGCCGGCCTTGCAGGTCCACCGCCGGGCCCCTGATGTCAGGGGGTGTGGCATATGCTAATGAGTTATGCTAATGAGTTCCCCTAGCTCTTTTTCTACGAAATGACCCCTGCATATGCTGAAGATGGAGGGGGAAATGTCCTTAGTGAGGTTCTGTCTCTAATCAAGATATGAATCATGGATTCATTTATCTTTGTGACCTTAATAATGTAAAATCCTAGTTTTGTCTGATTCTTTTTTATGATGTGGGTTTGCCCCCCAATAAACAGAATGTTGATGTATGCATCAACTATTTCCTTCAAAAAATAGAAATTCTTGCAGCTCAGTGACTGTTTAAACGTGGCACAACATATGGTCTGCAGGCCACATGTGGTCCATGAAGGGTATGCTTCAAGGCCTATGGCTGTGGCACTATAATTTGCCCCCTCCCTCCCCCATGAGGCATCCTATGATGCTGGTACCATGTGGTTGACATTGCTACTGTTCCAGCCTATTGCAGTGGGAGACCCAGGCATCTCATGGGAGGAGTGCTTCTCCTGTGAGGCACCTGGATCTCCCATTGCAGTCAGCTGGGACTCTGAATTGCCATTGCACCCATATGCAACACATTAGCCCTGTTCACCTGTTACAGTGACCAGGGCTTTTTTTGTAGAAAAAGCCCAGCAGGAACTCATTAGCATAATAGGCCACACCCAACAGCAAGAACTCATTGGCATATCAGGCCACACCCCCACATTACCAGACGTGTGCTCATCCAGCCACACCCACCTTTTGCTTCTTATTCTGTTTACCTTGTTTGTTGTCAAAACCCAGGGCTTTTTTGTAGCAGGAACTCCTTTGCATTTTAGGCCACACACCCCTAATGTAGCCAATCCTAATGAGTTTCTGATGTTGGGTGTGGCCTATTATGCTAATGAGTTCCTGCTGGGCATGGCCAACTTGGAAGCCAGCCGGAACTCCGTTCCTGTGCGTTCCTGCCCAAAAATAGCCCTGACAGTGACCACAGTATAGCCTGCCCATTCATGCATGCATCTGTTTGTAAAAACACACATTCACTTTATAGTTGAAACCATGGACCAATACCCAAATAAATATGGAGTTTGTAACATATGTTCAGCTGCACGTGTGTTGACTGTAACACCAGAATTAGGAGTCAACGTACATATAAAGAACAATCAAATGTCTACTCTTCACGGATTGTACATGCATTCACTGTGATTTGTGCATTCACTGTGATTTGTGGACCGAGCGCTTGCCTCCATTGAGAGGCACCAGTTTCAAGAAGACATTATATCGCAATGGAATCCAGATGCCATCACAAGGAGATTCCATGAGCTGGGGGTCAGAATGCTGCTTCTCAAATAAGAAACCACTTGTCTTGAGAAAGGGAGTGGAGGGAGAAGGAATGGTTTAATGATGGTGAGAGTCCAATCGTTGCAAAAGTGGGCTGGAGATGGGTGTGACAAAGAAAAACACTCTTCTTGCCTTTGATTTCAATGGATTTAGAAAGATATAACTCTCTTTAGGATTGCATGGCGTAACAGAATTTATTGCAGCATGAGTTTTTGTGAGCCAAAACTCCATCAAATGCACTGAAGTTAGGTCCATGAGTTCATATACAAAACAGATGGGCATGGGATAGACATTACACAGAAAGGCTAGTTTAAAACAAGATCCTATCAAAAGAGTAATCAGTGTACTCAGAGTAGGCCACTGCCAATTGTTCTTTGACAGGCAAAGTAAGATTAACATAGAACCTGTTAAACAAAGTTTGAGTTCAGTGGCACTTTTAAGACCAACAATGCTTAATTCTGGGCATAAGCTTTTGTGTGCATGCACACTTCTTCAGATACATTGAAACAGACTTCCTCAAGCTTTACATATGGGAGGGAGGGTTAGTTGCCAGGAAGTGCTAGTTAGAGTCAAGACGTATAAGTAACTGACCTATAAGCATAGCTAAGATTGGATTAAAGCAGCTGGTAAGATCTGGCAATATGTAATGCTTGAGGAAGTCTATTTGAATGTATCTGAAGAAGTGTGCATCTACACATGCTAAGTCACTCCGTTCTCGCTTATACCCAGAATAAAACTTTGTCTTAAAGGTGCCACTGGACTCAAACTTAGTTCTCACATCTGTTTGTTAACTCTTTTATTTGTATGTTAATTTGCTGATATTCCCAGGTCTTACTAACTGGTTTAATCCAATCTTAGCTATACTTACTGCTTAGTTACTTATGCATCTTGACTCTAACTAGCCCTTCCTAGCAGCTAACACCCAACCCACTCCTCCTTCTCTTCTTCTCCTCTCCCCCCCCCCTATATATAAGGCTTGAGGAAGTCTGTTTCAAAGTATATGAAGAAGTGTGCATGTACATGAAGGCTTCTACCCAGAATTAAATTATGGCCCCAGTCACACGGGAGGCTTTGATCCGCAAGAGGGACGGATCGGGGGTGCATCAAGCGGGTGCGATCACACCACAACATCTGGGAAGCAGTGTGTCCCTGTCCCCAATCCGTCTCTTCTGGCTGAAGATGCGGATCAGAAAAAACCCTACAAAACACTAGTACTTACTGAAAAATCCGCTGCAGAGGCGGATGTGTGATCGCCGGCGCACCCATCTCTCCCACAGCATTCAAGATCCTGCCAAACTGCGCATGCACACGCATGCGCAGCCGGCTCGCCTCACTTTGCGGTCTGTGGCTTCCCCCCCCTCCCCGGCATCTGATCATGCCGGGGAGGAACTGCATGGCGGCTGGGGGGATCTGTCTGATCCCGCCGCCGTGCTTCTCTTTTGGTGAGGCTCAAAAAAGCCGCACTTTGGCTGCGCCTATTTCCCCCAGTGTGACCGGGGCCTATGTTGGTCTTAAAGGTGCCACTGGACTCAAACTTTGTCCTGTTGCTTCAGATAACATGAGTACCTACCTGATAGAATCTATTGGCTGCCACATTTTAATATGCTGATCTTAACTGTGATTTTTAAAGCTTTGAAATGAGTAGTGATTATAGGTTGCACCCTGTGTGAGCCAAATCATGTATGCTGCACAAGTCATAGCATTACTTCCTCCCTTGAGCCAAACCTTTTTATCTGGTCTTACTTTTAGTTGTCAGAATTAAATCATTAAGGGCATGGATTTCAGTAGGCACTAATTGTGCTATAAGAAGGCTGCAACTGGACTCCAGAACAGTGTCTGCTCAGGGAAAAACCTTATGCACTTCAGAACTTAGATAAGCCCACTGCTATCACTAAATAGGCTTTGTCTCATACAAATAAAGACTGAGCATCTAAGCACAACATCTTATGGAGAGTCTATTTATAGAACAGTGGGTTTTAGACTGAAATCACAAGCGCATTTCCAAAAGCTTTAATGAAAACATGGGAATCTTCCTCCGTTTCAACGAATATGCATCATTCCTGTTAAAAGCCCTCCATTAACTGTCACTGCACCCCCTACCAACTAGTGTGGGAGATTACACTTCCCTGCTTAACTACCCCAGATGCTGGCTCAGCATATTGCCATGATGAGACACCAGTGCAGACCTGTCATGATGTGGTTACTGACTGTCTGACGGTGTGACCTGCTCACTTACCACACAGTGAGTTTCTTCAGGATCCCCCTGTGTCCCCTACCTGTTAATTAAACTGTCAGGATCGAAGAAAAGACTTGTCATTTTCACCAATGCCCCCATTTTTAAAAAATAAAAGAGAGCCACTGTATGCATAATGCCTTTCTCAATGGGAAAAAAGCCATGCCAGTGACACTGACAAGACTTTCTCCCAATCTTTTTTAAAATCAGCAATGAAAAAAAAAAGATTCCAGCCCTTTTTATTACAGAGTGTGCCTTTCTCCTTATATCTTTACAACAAAATGACTTACTTTGAAAAAAAATGAATGCTGGGAATCAGGTTATCAGAACGTGATAAGTAATTGTTCTATTGTTATAACGATCTAACAGTTTTCATTTTTTTAACTTTTAAAAAGCTTCCACACATGTGCACCAGCAGTGGAAGAGCACCATGTTGGAAACATGTCTCACTTATTCACAGGACACTATCTCCCGCAGTCAGTTTTGCCATAGGGACACTTATAGAAGATCAGTGTCACTAGGCCAGTGTCACCAAAGTGGCTTCTGGCAAGGTTTGTGGAACTGATGAACATTATACTTTTCAAACAGCAGTGTAGGAAGTTCATTATTTTGCAACACCTGGTTCCTGAGTGAAACAACAGAATGGCTTTCAGGCAAGCTAATAACTTACCTGTTGTTTAATAAGCGGCCAAAGAACAAAACACTTGAGCTTATGCATATATTCAACAATGGGCTACAAGAATAGTTAATAAAGACATCCACCCCTGCAATTGCTAATGTTGTAATATAAAACTAGCTAAGTAGAGTTATAAAGATATCAAAAGGGATTTCTTTCTTCCTGATTTCCTAAGGCAATCTATATTTTAAATACATGCTGAGATCATCCTGTGAGCAGACACTTGAGTTACAGAACCACAGAACATCTGTCCATTTAGAAAGCATAGATCCTACCTAAACAGCTGGTTTTACGCATATGCCAAAATGCAGCTATAAAGTATTTGCTAATGCTATAATGATGATTGCCAAGAAATAACAATATTGTTATAATTAGGATATCTATGTTGGTATTCTGGTGGCTCTACAGGCCTGGGGGCATTGCCCCTCCCAAATCAGATACACCCCTCCGACTGCTGCTGCTTTCCTCCCCCATTGTCCTTGCAATGACTGGCACAGTACTTTGCCAGGAGGAAGCCTGGGGTGAGTGGTGTGCTGCCCTCCTCCCCCATCTCACTCACAGACGCCAGCACGGTATTAAGCTGGGAAGGGGCAGGGCCCCCTCTTTGCCCTCTGGCTCTATCTTTTCTGATCTCTAAACAACTAAAAACTCAAATAATGGACAGTATGATCTGAAATGCCATAGTAATGTGAGCTCCATCAAAATGAATATGGTATCTGACGGTGTGTAACTCTCCTTTTGGTGTGACCTGCTCACTTACCACACAGTGAACCTCAGGATGGTATAATGCCATAGAGTAGGGGTGTCGAACTCATTTATTATGAGGGCTGGATCTGACATAAATGAGACCTTGTTGGGCTGGGCCATGTGTGTCATAAAATGTAATGCCAGGTAGCGGAGATATAAACTTTATAAATGACACAGACAAACATAATTAAAGATTTCTTAAACTTTAAATGAAACATGCGTAAACACCAGCACTCTTGCAATATTTTGTCTATTCAACAGTCTCTGATAACTGACACCTCTTGCTCTGAAATATTGCATCAAAATGTTTGTGCTGTAGCAATCTTGAGTATGCTGTTCAAGTGTGTATCTGTAAGCTGCAAACCTACTTTTGATTTATTGACTTTCATTACAGAAATCTTGTGCTCAGTGATCTGAGCCTAGGACCCAGTGGAAAACATGAAATGGCTGGGCATTGCAACCTTTTGTACATAAGTTGCTTCATGTGCTGGTCAAGAACATGTGAA
>NW_015164226.1:79299-91339 GCF_001447785.1 Gekko japonicus
CTGCAGGATCATTGTGGGAGTTTCAGGGCCAAAACTGAAATCCACAGGAAAATCCTGTCCCAGGTGAGACAAACTACAATTACCCTGTGCTATTTGCAATGGAAGCTAAGGGTCTCTCTTTGTGGCAGGCATAACTCAGAAAATAATGCTACATGTTTGAAAACTGGCCACCATCCCCACAATGATGATGGAAGCTGCAATGGCAAAAATTAAGGTAACTGGAACACCCTGAACCACGTTATCTTCATGATAGGCAACATGTAATAAGAGAGCTTTTAAGCAATCTGTCATGTGTCTCTAATACTTAGATCCCCAGTCTGCTATGGAAGGTTATTGGGTGACACACCATCGGTCAGACTTACATCATAGAATGTTAGAGTTGGAAGGCACCTTGCAGGTCATCTAGTCCAACCCTCTGCACTTGTGAGTAACTTGTGAGTGGTCCACAGTGGTCATAGGGTTGTTGTGAAGATAAACAGAGGATAGGAAAACAATGCAGCTTTGGGTCCCCATTGGAGAAAGATTGGGTATGACATTTGTTATAAATCTAATTTTAATAACATTACATAGGGCTATTAGATCTTTCAACAACACAATAATAATAACTATTATACAACTAGGAGTAAGGCCCGTTGTGGGAAGAAATACAATAAGTTCTAGAAGGAAGCTCAAGGTGAGTGTCCCGGCTGTGGCTGGTGGGGCGGCAGAGGGAAGGGGAAAACAGAGGGAGGCAAGCCATGTTTATTTCCTTCTGCTTAGGTAAAAGGCAGGGCTGTCTCAAGTCATTTTGCTGCCCCAAGTGGGTAGTATGGGAGGACAGCCTCATGGTAACAGGTATGGGTCCCTTCACCCCTGACTTATATTGATTTGGGGCTCTGCAGTGGCAGCTAAGGTAGAAAAGCTCCTCCTCCTATGCCATGTCTTCTGGGTTCCAAGGGTCTGGAAAGTGGTTCCATAGCCATTTACAGGGTTGCCAGCTCTGGGTTGGGAATGCGATGGTCCACCCTCTCCTGAAAAAAACAACTCTAGACCCGGCTGAATTGGCCAACTATCGGCCGGTGTCTAATTTGCCCTATTTGGGCAAATTGATTGAGAGCGCAGTGGCGACACAGCTTCAGAGCTTTCTGGATGACGCTTCTGTTCTGGATCCACTCCAGTCCAGTTTTTTACCTGGCCATGGGACGGAGATGGCGCTGGTTGCCCTTACTGATGACCTCCGGAGGCATCTGGATCGAGGTGGTGTGGCGGCACTGTTGTTGTTAGATCTGTCGGCCGCGTTTGATACGGTCGACTACCAGTTGCTGACCCACCGTCTTGCTGACGTGGGAATACAGGGGCTCGCTCTTCAATGACTTGCCTCTTTTCTCCAAGGTCAGGGACAGAGGGTGGCGATAGGGGAACAGCAGTCTCGGAGGCACCCACTTGAGTGTGGTGTGCCTCAGGGGGCGGTGCTTTCCCCGATGTTGTTTAACATCTACATGCACCCCCTCGCCCAGATTGCCAGGAGGTATGGGCTGGGTTATCACCAATATGCGGAAGACACCCAGCTCTATCTGATGTTGGGTGGCCGGTCGGGCTCCGACCCAGAAGATCTGAACTGGGGATTACAGGCTGTGGCTGGGTGGCTCAGGCTGAGATGGCTGAAACGAAACCCAGGGAAGATGGAGGTCCTGTGCCTGAGCCGGAACAGTCCGGGGATGGGGCTCCCTCTACCAACCTTCGATGAGTTGCCTCTGGTGCCAGCGTTGGAGGTTAGGAGTTTGGGAGTGCTCCTGGATCCCTCCCTAACTATGGTGGCCCAGGTGGCAGACACTGCCAGATCTGCATTTTACCATCTTAGGCAGATTCGGCAGTTGGTTCCCTTCCTCGACCGCGATGACCTGGCTACAGTGATAGATGCGGCAGTCACCTCAAGGTTAGAGTACTGTAACGCTCTCTACATGGGGCTGCCTTTGTCGCAGATCCGGAAGCTGCAGCTAGTGCAGAATGTGGCAGCCAGGCTGTTGATGGGCCTCCCCAGGTGGGAGCACATCCGGCCTGGATTGAAAACGCTGCACTGCCTGCCAATAGCATACCGAATCCGCTTCAAAGTGCTGGTACTCACCTTTAAAGCCCTACATGGCCAGGGTCCGACTTACCTGAGGGACCGCCTTTCCCCGCATATACCCCCAAGAGCACTTCGGTCGGGGACCCAACACCGCCTGGTGAGTCTAGGCCCCCGGGAGGTAAAGCTTGCTGCAACCAGGGCCAGATTCTTCTCAGTGGTGGCCCCTACCTGGTGGAACGAGCTCCCGGAGGAGATCAGGGCCCCGCGGGACCTTATGCAGTTCCGCAGGGCCTGCAAGACGGAGCTCTTCCGCCAGGCTTTCGCATAGGGGCCGCCGCCACCACCACCACCAATGGTGGCAATAACATCGGGACTAGGAACCGCCCTCGGAAGGTCCACCATTAATTGTATGGCACTGACACTGTGGGATTGGCTTGAACTATCTACTGGACAATATCACCCCAAGGGGAGGATTTAAGGAAATGATTGATGCCATCAAAACCACTCAAAGACCATCTTGTTTACAGAAAGCACTTTATTATTGTTATTGTTATTAATATTCATGATTTCTTGTTTTATCTGGTTTTATGCATGGGCTCCTGCCCCTTGTAAGCCGCCCTGAGCCCGTTTGCGGGGAGGGCGGGGTAAAAATGCCTAAATAAATAATAAATTAAAATAAATTAAAAACACCTTATGGTACCTCATTGTGATGTCACCAGTGATGCAGTCATGTCACTACTGGGATGACCCAGAAGTGATGTCATTGTGTTGCTGATGATCATCTAGCATTTGCCCAAGGCTCCATGGTTGAGCCATGGAATTTTGGGCAAACACTCAAGCATAGACATCACTTCCAGGTCACTATACCAATCACCCCCCATTCCCCCACCTCCCCCAGCTAAATGGCAGCAGAAAGAGCTGGTGGTGAGTGGGAGATCTCTCATCAAAGTGGGAGACCTCACCACACTACTGTTGAGCCATAGGTTGCACATCCCTGGAATAGAAGAAAAGTGGGAGTAAGCATGTTGACTTCACTCCCTGTCTCCCACCTACATGTGATCACCACAACATGAGTACAGTACGTACATATGTACAAACTCCACACATGTAGATTCCATCCCTGTGATTATGAAAGCAGGTTCCCAAACTTTCCTGATGATGGAGGCACAGCTTGTGTGCATAGGCACTGTTGTGCCCACATTCCAACAAAATATGTAGGAAGAGGGCAGAACCAATGTGCTGGTTGTGAGTGGGGGTGGGGCCAGCATGCTCATGACTGGTACTCCTCCAGTAAATTGAAAATTTGTACCCCTTGATCCCCCATTAGTAATTTTTGCTCCCTCAAGCATAGCTTTGTAGAATGGAAGATTTTGGTTATGAAGGTGAGAAAGTTCATATAAGAGTCTCTGGGAAGGACACAAGAATAGCTGTGTTAGATCAGACCAGTGGTGGTAGATCGAATCAATCAGGCCATGGGGGTGGAGCTGTGGCTTGGTGACAGAGCACCTGCTTTACACACAGAAGGCCCCAGACTCAGTCCCTGCCATTTCCAGTTTAAAAGATCAGGTAGTAGGTGATATGAAAGACCTCTGTCCAAAACTCAAAGACTTGCTGCCAGTCAGAGTAGATGATACTGACTTTGATAGGCCAATAGTCCAACTCCATATAAGGCAGCTTCATGTATATTCATGTGTATTTATTTATTTTATGGATCAAAGATTCCTAGTAACCAGCAATCTCCATTTTAATACATTCTTTTCTTTTCCACAGTGGACTAATTCCAGACAGGTTGTCTCCATGTCATTTTACTTTTAAGATAGTCGAGTTTAGGATGACATCAATATTTGAAAACCTGCTTGAATCTCATGCCATTATCATCTGGTGACATATTGTGGTGTAACTGTATTGATTTAGAATGAAGAGTAAGATTTACGACAGCACTTTATGATTAACAGGCAAATGGAGATGACTTTTGATGGAGCCAACAAAATTACCTCAGCATCATTGACCTTTGGTATCTAGTATAGCTTCTGTGGCAGCGTTAAGACTGACTTTTTGTTTTATACAAAATTTCAGAAAAATAATATAAAGGAGTAATTATTGTTTTCTATTCTTAACAGACAAAAGCTTCCCAGCTGCTGTAAGGATGATAGTATCTAGTTACAGGCCAAAAGACCAGTGTTTGGCTTAGAAACCAATATGCTGAGCTGCCAAGTCTCAGGAGTAGCTAGATATGAGGCAGTATTTGAGATGGGACAGCAGTTTATCAATTAATCACAACATTGCTGCCTTTTCTACCATGACTGTTAAGCACCTAACAAGTTGCAGGATAGGTGGTCCATTTATCTGCCTTATACTGAGTGAAACCATTGGTCTATGGAGGTCAGTATTGTTTACGCTCTAAGGTCTCAGATCTTTCACTTAACCTACTCATACCTGATCCTTTTTTGATTTATTTAAGGAACTCGAGATGCCAAAGATCAAACCTGGGACCTTCTGTATGCAAAGCTATGCTCTACCACTAAGCCACAGTCCCTCAAGAGGTGACTTCCCCCATCACAGTATCTTCTTTTTAGGAAAAAAAATTGAATCTGCTTAATTTCTGACTTTCAAATACCTGTTAAGGACGCTGGCCAAGAAAAGTGAAGGCAGCACTCTTTAACTGTAGCTGCCATGTATTTATATTTATTCCCTCAGAACAGCACAGTGACCGTGCTTATAGCAGGATGCTGGTAATTTAATTTCCTTTGATCAGTGCATAAATTCCAGGTTTTCTAACTGGAATAAGTAAAATCAAACGTTTTTAACAAAATCATTTTCATTTCTTGGATGTATTTAGTGCAGAAATCAAAGCCAAGTCGCCTGGAATTAATAACTGAAGGCCTGTGGAAACAAGGGAATCCTTTCATTAACTTTGATGAGATTTATGTCTTTTTTCTAGGGTTTATTACAAAAGAACCTTTCATATGTCTCAACAGATATTTTGTTCTATGATCTTAAACAATAACATGATTATATCACAAATAATTGTAGAGCACTGTAGACAACATTATTCCTTAGGCGACAATGATACTTGGCATCAGCTTGTGGCACCTTCAAGACAGACAGGCAGATAGGGCTCATAACCTTAGGATCAAAAGGCAAACAAATGCAAAAGGTAAGATACTGTGACATTTGTATGCAAGACTGAGTTGTGTATAAAATAACAACAATGGCAATTCAAAGCTCCAGTAACAAACAACACAAGCCATGTTCACAAGTTAAATGAACACACATACAATTTGTGCCGAACATGGGACTGTGGCTTAGTGGTAGAACATCTGCTTGGCATGCAGAAGGTCCCAGGTTCAATCCCCAGCATCTCCAGTTAAAAGTTCCAGGCGGTATGTGATATGAAAGACCTCTGCCTGAAATACTGGAGAGCAACTGTCAGTCTGAGTAGACAATACTGAACTTGATGGACTTAATTCAGCATAAGGCAGTTTCATGTGTGAACTGATTATTCATTATATGTGTGTTGTGTAATTCTCATGTTATATTCAATGCACATATAGCTGAATGTGTGATTTAAACCTAACATCCAGGTACTGGCTCCCAGTTTCATTTGTAAAGTGAATACATGTTGGCCCATTGTGACAAACAAATGTATGTATCTGCCCATTAATCCCCTATTTTGATATATTTATTTCCCTAACTTTGTTTCCCCCCTGGAATTAAACCCAAACAAATGGTGACCAATTTCAGCTTGGTCCTTGCATCTATTAAACACCTTTATTATGTCATGCTAATTTGCTGCTCACCCTTTACCTATATATGTGGACTGGTAACTTCAATTTCAATGTATCTGAAGAAGTGTGCGCATACACGAAAGCCTATACCTTGAATAAATTGGTCTTAAAGATGCCACTGGACTCAAACTTTTTTCAGATGTGTGAATGTATATGCAGGTTGTACATGCAGGTTGTACATGCATTCACTATAATATGTGAACAGGGCTATTGTCTTCCTACGCTTGCTCTTTTCGGCAGGTTAACTCTCTGTGTAACTGCATAGTGGACATAAGAGGCAGCCAGAAAACTACAGACACTTACACATGTCTACATACTTGCAGCTACCTCTCAGAACAAATCACTTGATTAGTCATCTGTAGTCAAACTCTAAGGTACAGCTACATTTGTTCACGTGTCTTGAACAGGGACACATATACACTTGAAAGGATTGCATCAGGCATTCTTAAAGCTACAAATCCAAGTCACTGAAATAAGGAAGCAGATTGACAAGGCCAAATGGGTTGGGTACCCTAGTGTAGCCTAATACTAGAGAAGTCCAGAAGAGAAAATGAGTTGTGTGCCACCTACAGCTTCCATTTCCATCAATGAATTATAGTTGGCCCTAGATAATGATAGTGTTTCTCTCACAGACCTTGGGTAGCAGTTCATCCTTACTTACCGATGGGCATCACAGATATAATGGCCATTCACTAGCAACAGTGGACCACCTACCACAGAATAAGTTCAGGGAATTGACCTTGTAACATACCCAGATGCCTGTCAGACTCTTGAACAAATGTGCCTCAACAACACTCACTGGAAGGTGATTTGTTTATTGAAAGAAGCACTTGTGTCAAGCTGTGACCACTTGTGTCAGAACTAATTCAATTGCCACCAAAACCAAAGTCATACAAGATTTGAACAAGCCCCCCCCCCCCGGTCTTATCCAATCACTCTGTTCATACATCCCGCCTAAATGAAGTGTGCGCTATTAGCTACCCTGCTCCCACCTGCCAATCGACACTATATTATCTGCTACAAGCGAGCTAGCCAAGACAGCATCCAAGGTCATCAAAAAATTTTCCCAGACGGGAGGCTCTCTTAGGAATAGTTGCCCAGCACCTAAGTGAAGTGCTTTCCCCACACACACACACATTCCCCACACACTACCCGCTACAGCAAGGTACAGAAAAGACATATAACACATAACAAACAAGGTCTCAAGTTTGACAACGCCAATTCTGTCTCCATATCAATGAACTTTTTTTTGCTGTCAAGTTGCAGCTGACATATGGTGACCTCATAACTTTCAAGGCAATAGGTTGTTGAATGAATATCCTTTCTCATCATTCATGACAGAAGAATCTGAGGCTGCATTCAGACACTGAGATAAACCATGGTTAGTTCTGATACCTGAATGCAGATGAACTCAATTTCAGACTAGGGCATGTAGCTGATTTGATAACTACAACTTGCACTAATTATAGTTTTTGTTAACCTACTGGTGGGTTTCCTGACTGGGAAATTACCCTCACCAGAAGAAAACTGTTTAGTGAGACACACTTTTAGGGAGAAAAGCATGGGCTGGGTAAATGTTTAATTCTTCCCATCTGTGACAGCATGTTGCACTTTTAACAGTGCAATCCTAAACAGACTTACACCCTTCTAAATCAGTCAAAGCCAATGGGATTAGAAATGCATTAATTAATTTAGGAATGCACTGTTGACCTCCCTTGCCTCTTCCTCATTCAGGGTTTTGTACAACCATGGTTAGGTTGTGTCACCATGCCTAGTTGCATTCTTAGATAGGTTGCTGCCAGTCCTCAGTTATGCCTCCGATACCTCTAGTTAACCACCTCTAGTGGCATGGCAGACCCTTTTTTGTGATGCAATCTTATTGTACTTGAGAGTGTATATATGATTTGAGCAGCTACTTGGGTGCAGCCAGCTTCCACTGAGAAAAACATATGCAGTTGGGCCTGCCAATGTTGTTGTTTAGCTCACATCTATACGCGCCAGCTGTGTATAGCTGCGGTGGCTCAAGTGGTTAAAACACTGAACTGCAGGCTGTGGAAGGTCAGTAGTTCAGCAGTTCGAGACCCGAGTTGCTGCATGACGGAATGAGCTTCCGTCTCTAGTTCCAACTCCTGCCAACCTAGCAGATCGAAAGCAAGGAATTGCAAGTAGATAAATAGGTACCACTTTGGTGAGAAGGTAACAGCGTTCTGTGAGCCTTGGTGTTTAGTCATGCCGGCCACATGACCACAGAAACGTCTTTGGACAGCGCTGGCTCTTCGGCTTTGAAACGGAGATGAACACCGCAACCCTAGAGTCGGACTATTCGGGCTTTCTTGCAAGGGAACCTTTACCTTTACCTTTATACGCACCAGGGGTGTGAGACCATGCCAAGGGACAGTGGCTGTCAAGTAGCTGTGAGTGTTGGGGGGGGGGGGAAACCCCATTTCAGACAAGAAATACAAGTATTGTCTGAGACCTGTGTGGATAATTTTCCTGAAAGAAGCAGGACAAGATTGTGTGTTCATTCTCGCAGAAAAAGAGCTTGCCTCCTGCTCAGTATTTGTTCCCACTCAGTATTTGTTCCTAGCCATGAGTTGTAGAATGGGCTTGGCTTTTGCAGAGGTTATACGGCAGAGAAGGGGCTTCTGTTAGGGACTCCTTTTCATCCTCTAATGATATGTAATCTTTGTAACTCATTTTGCCAGCTGCCTGAATGAAAGCCACCGCTGGTCTAGATTTGAGCCATATAGAGCCACCTACCATTTCTGTTAGAAGTGGTCGTACTTCAACATTTACAGTGTTTTAAATTACCTATAATTATAGTAATAATGAAGTCTATTTTGCTCAAGTTATATTTTACTGCCTGGATTAAGAGCTTTAAAATAATTTTTTTAAGTGGCAGGGTTTACTTTGACTGATTCCTACAATAAATTCTAAACCGTCACGCCTTTCTGTATTCCATTGATTTCTGCATACTATAACTTTACCTAGAGCTCTGTTGAAGAGAATATAAAGCTGCCTTATACTCGGTGGGACCGTAGATGTGACTGATAGAGGTCTCCAGGTCCTCACGATCAGGGCCATGATATCAATGACCGCTCGTTTAAAACTGTGAATTTACGAACTGCACTTCACCACACAGTGAACAACACTTCAGAAACTTTGCTTATATGTCACTATTGATACCCTCCTTTCTCTCCAGTTGTTGTTGTTGTTCAGTTGCACAGTCGAGTCCAACTCTTTGCGACCCCATGGACCAGATCACGCCAGGCCTTCCTGTCTTCCGCTGTCCTCTGAAGTTTGCTCAATTTTATGGTTGTTGCATCTATGACACTGTCTAACCATCTCATCCTTTGCCGTCCCCGTCTTCTTTGACCTTCAATCTCTCCAGTGGAAACCCAAATAGTGCTGACAGTTCTGGGTTGGGAAATTGCTGGAGGTTTTGTAGGTAAAGCTTGGGGATGACAGGTTTTGGGGAGGGGAGGGATCTCAGCAGAGTATAATGCCAGTCTACACTTCAAAGCAGCTATTTTTTCCCAGGGGAACTGATCTCTGCAGTCTGGAGATCAATTGTAATTCCAGGAGATCTCCAAGCCCTGCCTGTCGGTTAGCAACCCTAAACCCAAAGCAGCTCACAACACTGTTCTCCTTTCCTCCATTTTATTCTCACAACAATCCTGTGTAGGACTGCCAACCCCCCCGGTCGGGCGGAATTCCCCCCGCCCCGGAGGCCCGTTACCCGACGCCGGGGAATCGGGGCCCGGGGGGAACTCCGCCCCGGCGTGCGCATCACCTGGAAGTGACGTCGCACGCTGGGGGCGTGGCCCCGCCCAGCGTGTGACGTCACTTCCGGTGACGCTCTGGCGCGTGCGCATCCGCGGACAACTCCCGGACCGGCAGGACGCTCCCCCGCTGGTACGTTTTTAACATTTGGCAACCCTAATCCTGTGAGGTAGGTTAGGCTGAGGGTGTATGACTGACCCAAGTTCACCCAGCAGATGACCTTCTATGGTCGAGTGGGGTTTCCAATTTAAATTTCCCAGAAACTAGTCCAACATTCTAACCATCTCACAAGCTCTAAAAGAAACCTGAACTTGGCAAACTTCCTAGCAGCTTGAGAATGATTTGGCTAAACGGGGCCTTCATAAATTTTATTTGGGTCTAAGAGCCAAAGATTTTAGAAGCCAAAGTGACCTTTTAGACATGACGCTTGCATGTTTGAATGACCACATTTTCTATTTATTGTTACCACAAAACCTAATACTACCCTCTTTTCATAGTGTCTAATAACTTTATTAATGCTATGACAAAAGTTTGTAACCTCTAAATAAATTAGGGTTGCAGACCTCCAGTTGTGACTTGGGTACAGCTGATCTCCAGATGACAGAAACCAGTTCCACTGGAGAAAATGGCTCTTTAGGAAGGTGGACTCTATGGCATTGTGCCCCACTGAGGTCCCTCTCCTCTCCAAACCCCACCTTCCCCTGGTTCAATCCCCAAATCCCCCAGGAATTTCCTAATCCAAGCCGGCACCTCTAAATAAATGCAGAGGCAACCCACCATAACAAAAACTGAATCTCTAACCAAGATAGAAAGCAACCATTTTTGAAGAACTGGAGATCTCTCTTTCTCTTTCTTTCTCACTCATTCACTCTCTCACACACATCTATCTAAACCAGGAATTAACTTACAAATATGTAGGGTTAGCTTTTGGGAGACGGGGAATAACATTGCAATGTCACATCTGGTTTGTACCCAGAAGTGATGTCACAATGCCCTAGGAACTGGCCTGTACCTATGCTTTTTTACCATAGAAATGTGACATTGCTCCCTGTCCCTGCTTTTTGATCCTGCTTCTGCAGAGTCCCAGCAGGGCCTGAAGCACAGGGGCAGGAGCTAGCTTATTGCCCCTTGGCAAATGGGAAGCCTACTAATACGCCCAAAGGGTTGTTTGGATCTCAGTGCCATTCTCAAGATATATACTTCTCTGTTGTCAGTTTACATTACTTAAGCTGCATAAATGCCGTTAGAATGTTACATTATACTTTTTCATGCCAAGAATACCAACCCTGTACCTGACAATCAGGGTGAAGCAGATCTTGCTGAGGCTAGCTGAGTCCCCTTCAACTACAGATTTATTTATTTATTTATTTATTTATTTATTTATTTATTTATTTATTTATTTATTTATTTATTTATTTATTTATTTATTTATTTATTTATTTATTTATTTATTTATTTATTTATTTATTTATTTATTTACTTACAAAATTAGTATCCTGCTTTTCTGCCCTCACAAGTGCCACCATGAAGGCTAACAATTTAGAACTCAAAGTCTACAATAAAAAGACGACCTGTTGAGTCTTTCCTTGTCTTCACTCTTGCCCCAGCTGAGACTTAAAATACATAGAAAGTGGTAGCTCTGATATCATTTGTTTTAATCCACAAATCTCAGCAATTCTGAACCACATACTCCAGCAGCACTTTGGCAATGTGTTGAACACAAGCATGCAGAAAGGGCATTGACAAGGAGCAATGCATATTGCCCACTTTGTGCTTTCCAAGCAGGGCTGCCGAGAGCCACAATGGGCCTCCCTTGCTGTTACCATGAATCTACAGTACTAAAAGAATCAGCCTGTCTGTCCATCTGTTATTGATTTATCCACTTTATTTATATCCCCCCTTTCTCCCCAATGGGGATGGGGTTGCCAGCTCTGGGTTGGGAAATACCTGGAGATTTTTGGGGCAGAGTCTGGGGTGGCGGGATTTGGGAATGGAGGAACCTCAGGATGGTATAATGCCATAGAGTAGGGGTGTCGAACTCATTTATTATGAGGGCTGGATCTGACATAAATGAGACCTTGTTGGGCTGGGCCATGTGTGTCATAAAATGTAATGCCAGGTAGCGGAGATATAAACTTTATAAATGACACAGACAAACATAATTAAAGATTTCTTAAACTTTAAATGAAACATGCGTAAACACCAGCACTCTTGCAATATTTTGTCTATTCAACAGTCTCTGATAACTGACACCTCTTGCTCTGAATTATTGCATCAAAATGTTTGTGCTGTAGCAATCCTGAGTATGCTGTTCAAGTGTGTATTGCAAACCTACTTTTGATTTATTGACATTCATTACAGAAATCTTGTGCTCAGTGATCTGAGCCTAGGACCCAGTGGAAAACATGAAATGGCTGGGCAT
>NW_015164226.1:91801-91952 GCF_001447785.1 Gekko japonicus
AGGGAGGAGTCTCAGCCAGTGGAAGGAAAGAAAGGCTTCCCTTTGTCTCCTGTATATGATTGAGGCAGCCTGGCCAGGAAGCAAGCTCTGGCTGGTTCCCTTCCTCCCTCTGGGAGGGTGAGGAGCCTCAATGAGTGCTTTACCAGACTCT
>NW_015164226.1:92945-107566 GCF_001447785.1 Gekko japonicus
GAGTGTCCCGGCTGTGGCTGGTGGGGCGGCAGAGGGAAGGGGAAAATAGAGGGAGGCAAGCCATGTTTATTTCCTTCTGCTTAGGTAAAAGGCAGGGCTGTCTCAAGTCATTTTGCTGCCCCAAGTGGGTAGTATGGGAGGACAGCCTCATGGTAACAGGTATGGTTCCCTCCACCCCTGACTTATATTGATTTGGGGTTATGCAGTGGCAGCTAAGGTAGAAAAGCTCCTCTTCCTATGCCATGTCTTCTGGGTTCCAAGGGTCTGGAAAGTGGTTCCATAGCCATTTACAGGGTTGCCAACTCTGGGTTGGGAAATACCTGTAGATTTGAGGGACAGAGCCTGGGGAGGGCAGGGTTTGGGGTGTGGAGGGACCTCAGCAGAGTATAATTGAGAAATGATCTTGGAGATCTCCAGGTGCTGCCTGGAGGCTGGCAATACTAAGGGGAGGGCCAGACCTGTAGATTTGAGGGGTAGAGCCTGGGGAGGGCAGGGTTTGGAGTGTGGACGGACCTCAGCAGGGTATAATGCCGTAGATTCCATTGCCCAAAGCAGCCATTGTCTCCAGGAGAACCGATGTTGGAGTTCTCCAGGTGCTGCCTGAAGGCTGGCAATACTAAGGGGAGGGCCAGACCTGTAGATTTGAGGGGTAGAGCCTGGGGAGGGAAGGGTTTGTGGTGTGGAGGGACTTCAGAAGGGTATAATGTCATAGAGTCCCCTGCCCAAAGCAGCCATTGAAATAGCTGGGAAATTTTCTGTAGGGGAAATGATGTGCTGTGGCTGGGGAACACGGTGATTTCTGTGAGATCTCCAGGCCCCACAGGGAGACTGGCATCTCCACTGACAGTTGAAGGGAAGATTGGGATATGTATTTTGGCAACTCCGGTGACCGTTCAAGGGAAGATTGGGATATGTATTTTACCTTTGGACGCATTCAATGACTCGCAACAGCAACAGCAAATTGTTTAGAATGTTCGAGACAAAGGCCAATCAGGTCGCATATGCAAATGACCTCTGTGTTCTGACTGGCCATGGGGGGGAGAGGAACAGCAAACTGTTTAGAATATTGGAGCCAACGCAGCCAGTGGATAGGGACAGCTTCTGAGTGACAGATAAGGGAGTCAACTGATTAGGGAGCATGTGGAATGTTCTGGAGAGTGCCACCGCCAAAACAGGATTATTATATATAGAGATAATTAACAGATTACTGTTCCATTACTGTGCATGTAAAGCATGGCAGGGGGAGCATCCTTTGGCTACTTTGTTAGATCATGGGGAAATATTAACGCCACTGCTTCTGTTCATAATATTAACAAAGGTTTGCTACAATACTACTATTAAGTACATTCTGTTGCCAAGCAGGATGGGGATGACTGCTCTAGTATATTATATTGTCATATTATACGATTTATATTGTTGTGTAAGCCGCCCTGAGCCAGCTTGGCTGGTAGGGCGGGGTAAAAATCAAATAAATAAATAAATAAATAAATGAGAAAGACTTGAGACCTAGACTTGCAAATAAAGATGGGGAGACACACGGAAAAAATAGGTGGACTGAGAGAGAAATGAATGAGAGAAGTGTGGAAAAGAGGCAGAGAAATTAAGGAAAAGAGAGGGAAAGGTTGCTATGTCTTGGTACTAGGGTTGCCAGGTCCTACCTAACAACTCACAGGCAGCTCCCGGGTCCTTTCCAGGATCTTCTGCCGTATGTGCTTTTTGTGCGCGGCGTGATGATGTCACTGGACGTGACATCATCGCGTCACTGATGTTGGAGGGTTATGCACTAGTTTTTGGGTAAAACTCTATGGTGTTTTTGCCTTCAAAACCATAGAGTTTGCCCAAAAATGCGAGTGTCACCCTGACAGCACTGACACACCGCCGTCACTTCTGGTGATGTAATTGGGTCTGTTTTGGGGGGTGGGGTTTCCTCCACTAGCCAGCTGGCCAGCGGCAGATCAAAGCCCTCAAGAACAGCGGAACCCCTGCTGGGATCTGGGGGTTGGAAACCCTACTTGATAAACACCCTAACTACCGTTTTGCAAGGTCTGGCTGAACTGTTTGCAAGGAAAGGAAGAGAGAAAGGCCAAACTATTGGAGAAAATGACTTACAGGCTGTCAAGTACTGTATCAGCCATCAGCATACTGTCCTGTCTTCCCTTGCTTCCATGCTGGCTTGGTCAATGGGTTTAACATGATTTGTAAGGCAAGTTTGTTTCAGTCTTGCAGAAAGACCACTCTAGCCAATAGCAGAGTGCCTTTTGCTGTGCTCAGATCTCCCTGTGCCCCTAGTGGCTGTAGCTAGAACTGCATTTAAATAAATGGAAAGACATTCTGTGGGATATGGCATGAAGGGCCCTCTAGCTGCACACGCTGCCCAGTGCCATCAGGGAAAGTGCAGTGGGCAGTGCAGATGGCTGGGAGCATGGGCAATGGCGGGGGGTCTTGCAAGCAGGGCACAGGAAGGATGCACAGACTGGTAGTCTGTGTGAGTGGGTGACACATGGGTGAGTGGGTGTGAAGGGGGTGCCTGGGAACTCTATGCGTAGCCTCCCCTCCCCTATCTGGAACTGGCCTTGGGTGGCAGAGATAGGGTTGTCAACTTTGGCTTGGGATATTCCTGGTGCCCCGCGGAAGGTGGAGTTTGGGGAGGGAGGGGAATTCAATGGGGATATGATGCCACAGAGTCTGTCCTCCAAAGCTGCCATTACCATCAGGGGAACTGGCCTGTAGTCTGGAGATCAGCTGTAATTATGGGAGACCTCCAAGACCCCTCTTGAAAATGGTAACCCTAGGAAGGACCATACCACTTTAGGGTGGTAGATTCCAGCTTGGAATGTTCCTCCCCCCCCCCCCCGAAAATTACTGCAGGAAGGGGAAAGCTGTTCGTTTGCTGTGCTCATTTTCTATTTCCAGTGAGACTGGAACATTATTTTGCACTATATGTGCTTACTGCTGCATGGTTTGTTTCTTTCTCATTATTAGAATAAGAATTGGATGTCCTGATAAGTAAAAATGGTTAGATAAACTAAAAGACTTTTCAAGTATGGTTTGATTGACTTACTTATTGAGATCTAAATGTTTAACGGATGCAAATAACTGGACACAAATGATTATATGTATAGACAGTTTTGACAGAAATATAATTTCTTGTTTGCATTTGTTGTCATATTTGGACAGTTATGATTAATGTTCATACAGGGTTGCCAACCTCCCTGGTGATCCCCCAGAATTACAACTGATCTCCAGACTACATAGATAGCTTATTTGTTTATTGGTTATTTATTTAAAACATTTTTTCTCTTCCTGGAGAAAATGGCTGCTTTGGAAAGTAGACTGTATGGCATTATACCCTACTGAGGTCCCTCCCCTCTCTAAAACCCACCCTCAAATCTCCAGTTATGTCTGAACCCAGAGTTAGCAAACCCAGGGGAATAGAAATAATAATAATAAAAAAGATTTAAACATAAGGGAACATTCCAAAATGTGATCCTTTTGGATCATCATACAGTCCATTCCATCACCTCTGCATTGTGCAACAAATCCTAGGCATGTTTATTCAAAAGAGAACTCCATTGAATGAATTCAGATTCAGGTAGCTGTATTGGTCTGAACAAAGTTTGAGTCCAGTGGCACCTTTAAGACCAACAAAGTTTAACTCTCAGGTAGGTAGCTGTGTTGGTCTGAAGCAGCAAAACAAAGTTTGAGTCCAGTGGCACCTTTAAGGCCAACAAAGTTTTATTCCAGGTATAAGGTATTTGAAGAAGTGTGCTTGCACACGAAAGCTTATACCTTGAATAAAACTTTGTTGGTCTTAAAGGTGCCACTGCTCAAACTTTGTTTCACTGAATTCAGGACTCCCATAGGATTACACCCTGAATAGTACAGAGTAGCAGGGTGTGTACGTCTTATTCCTGAGTAAACGTACTTAATTTAGGACTGGGCTATCAGTAAGGCTTTTGGCAGTGGCTAGAGTTGCCAACCCCAAGGTCAAGCCTGGTCTCCTACAGCCATGCATAGGGCTTAGCCTCCATTGAGTTTTCCAGTATGAATAATAGCGTGTTTGGCTAGGGTTAATAATGAACTAATTCACGGACGGGAAAAGGTGGTGGTAGTGGAGTTTGGGAAAGGCTCTTTCCTAATGCGTTTAAAACGGAAATAGTAGCGAGCAATGAAAGCGTGAGAAAATGAAACTTTGTAAGGAAAGAATGATTCTTTCCGCCCTGAACTTATAAACAGTGACAATCTGAAGCTGGGTATACGAATAGTCACTCTTTGCCAGTAATTGTACGGCGGTAGCATAGTAGTACTGAACTCTGTAGTACTGACTTGTGATAAAAGTAGGATTATCGTGTGTGGAGATTTTTTTAATGATATTAAGATAACCCACAGAAATAACAGGAACCAAAGCATGTTTATATATAACGAACTATAACTATACATTATACGCCTCTGCCCTATTATTTCACGAGTCCTGCGAACAAACCACACGAGTAAAGTCTGGGCAGTTTGGAAGACTTACTTTTTCATAATGCGCATGCTCCTTCTCCTGGGCATGCTCAGTAATAACTATGAAGCCAAATCGCCCTTTCCTCGCAGTTGATTTGTTGGTGGGAGAGAGAGTGAGAGCGCGGCGGCTCCTGAGTCTGCGCTCTTGGAATACGTCGGCGTAGAATGTTGGTGCTGAGTGTGACAGAGGGTAGCCCAGGTTGGAAGCAGGTTGGTCGCTGTAGGGACTCGACCCCCCCCCCCCCGCCTTTGGAATGCCTGTTTAGAATATTGACTGCTGCTGTATTCGAATAGCTGGGCTCTGGCTCTTCGGGTTTTGGGGTAGGAGGAGGGATTGAGCACAAACCCTAAACTTACAAGTGTGTGTGTGTGTGTGGGGGGGGTGATGTCAAACTTCTTGCTCTTGCACTCTTGCAGTCGTTGCACTTTGTGGTGGTGGTGCGTGAGATGCTCTTGGACCTACAGGAAAGTGACTTTCTGGTTTCGGTTGTGGGGCTTCTGAAGTGTCACTTAAATATTTGGGACAGACTTTCAAGTAGGATGGGGAAATTTTGATCACTGAAGAGGGGTGGGGGTGGGGAGGCCAAACCTAATTAACTAATTTCAGCCAAGTTTTCTGCCCTTTTAATGTATGCATTTCTGGAGCAATCATGCTTGCTAAAGGGTTGTTAAAACAATTAAAACATTGTTTTGCAACTAATGAGATTTTGATGATTCAAACGTTTTGTCATGCAGCTCAGGTACCTGCCATTTATTGTCCTGTGTTGTAATGGCAAGGGTGATCAGTTATGGCAACTGAAATGTTCCCAACATTCCAAAATACGGGCTGCATGTTGCATACTGTAGAAATGGGCTTGCAAAAGAGTGCAGTATTAAAGCACATGGCTACAAGTGGTAAAGACAACTTTCTATTCCAACTGCATTGGTGTATATTCAGTTTCTTATTCTGTAAAGCACTGCCTCATGTTCATGTGTATTCAGACCAATAGTGATGGTGTTTTCTGACAGTCTTCAATATACTTCATGTTTAAAAACATCCCCTATGTTGCTACATGTTCTGTCCTAATGGAGGGATGTTTATTTTTCATCTGCATTGGATTTCTGGAATGTTTGTTTTTCATTTGCATTGGATTTCTGCTGTCCCATGTGAATATTGTTTCACATTGTAGCCAGAGTTGACTATTTAATGGGTATCTGTTCTGTATTATCATACTTTGTTTTCTTTGTTGCAGACACTGAATGGGTTTTAGGTAACAGGTACAGCGATGACAGAAGAAATCAGAAAGAGGCTTGATTTTCCTAACACCCTTATACAGTCACAGGTGAGGTAACTGTCTGGTTGGTATGTCTTGTAATTTTTTAAAGCCATGTAGAACAAGCCTGGGGTGCTCTGATGAACTCTGTTCTGCAAAAGCTTACACTGGGATAAATTATGTTAGCTTCTAAGATACCACCGGTCTCCTGTTTTGTTTTCTGGAATTATTCTGTGAATGCAGAGCAAGACCTTTGAACAGTCCATGCTAGTATAACAGATGATCTGAGAAAACTGAATCAGTCCCCAGCTGTGAAGAGCCTTAAGGTTTGTGTGTGCCTATGTACGCATATGTGAGGATTAGCAAAAAAACAAATCACCAAGCCTTGAGGCTGCAAGAGAGAAGAAAGTGTACAGTTCATGCCTGTACCCTTAAGTGTGTTTGTATTTCATTGTGCCTCATGATTCATTTTCTGTGAAGCTTTGGAAATACTGTGAGAGTTTGAAGCACCAGTTGAGAAACACACATAGAGGATTTCTCCCTTTTTTTCAGGAAAGCTCCCATAGTAGCTACCTGCAGAACCTAGGAAAGAGCACTTGGTGTCCCCTTTTCTATTTAAAGTCAGAGAGTGGCCTCATGTTGATTGTTGCTTTTTACGCCCGGCATTTCATAACAAACAACAATTGCTGTGCAGAAGAAAGGGAAAGGCTGATATTTTCATGTGCTGCTTTTGGGCTTTTCCAGAGGTTACTGCTGGAAATAGGATGCTGAGATAAATGGACTTTTGTTCTGATCCAGCAGCACTCTTACATTCTGATACTTGATTGCCTTTGCACTTTGAATTTTATCTTGGCTATGGTGGCCTTAGTCAGGTCCCTCAGCCTCTGCCCCTGATCTGCTACATGGGGACCATAATAATGATCTACATTAAAGGGTGGTTGTAAGAATTACACAAACAATAATGTGAAGTCCTTTCATAACTCAAAAGTAATTTATAATGTATTTTGATGGTTATGGCAATGGTGTTCATTTTGGCATGTCTCCATTTTGAAGGTGAAGGTGCTATGGTGGTATAGCTGAGTCTGAGAAGATAAAGCAGGGTATAAATACTGTAAATAAGCAAAATTGAAGTGTTTTTTTTTAAATTGCAGGTGCTAATATTATTCCATGTGTTTGGCAGGGTTGTTGTACCCCTGTCTCATGTGTTTCTGACACTTGGCCTCTGGTGAACTAATGACCATTGCTGCATATGCAGTGGCCACATTTCATGGCTCTGGTAAAGAATAACTGAGAGAACAGTTTAAAGATGCACGACACAGTTCAGTTTCTGTCTGGCCTGGATGGAATCCTGAATGAGGGCATTCAGATAGGAGCAGGACGTGTGATTGGTGTCTGTCCCAGCGATGTTTCTGAGTGCATCATTCTGTTTTACTCTAGGCAAGTGAATGCATACTTTTGTTTATAGGAATGAATGGCGAGGTATGTTGGTTGGCATTGCTGTTTGGGGAAGGGGGAACAGGCCAAAAGAGCTGAAGATAGGAAAGAAAACAAGCATGAGGAAGTGTGTGGAACAAGCCAACAAGCTTGGCTTTTTTGGGGGGCTAATGAATAGTAAATGCAAGGCCTTTCACTGTAAAAAGAGGAGTCTCCCAACCTTGAATCAAAAGTCCATTGTTTAAACTTGATGGGAATTATTGATTATCTAGTTTGTCCAGTGGGTGGGCTCAATCTGTCCTTCAGGTAAGGTTTAAAGGTGGCCTGTTTTTAGTGCCTCCAAATTAATTTGGCTGTAAGCATGCAGTTTTCTGAATGGATCCTTTGCCTGTGACACAACCAGGGCTCTAGTCGGGGGGGAGCTCTCAGGTACGGAGCTCCGGAAGAGAACCTCTAGGGGGCGGGGCGGTCACGTGGTGAAGCCCCGCCCCCTTCTTTACCCCGCCCTCTGCTTCGATCCTCATTCCGTTTGGGAATGAGGATGAAGCAGGAGGGTAAGTAGCCGGGCCTTCTGACACACTTCCGGTGATGTCAGGGGGTGTGGCCTTCTGTCACTTCCGGTGATGTCAGGGGGCGTGGCATATGCAAATAAGTTATGCTAATGAGTTATGCTAATGAGCTCCGGCAGCTCTTTTTCTACAACAAGACCCCTGGACACAACTATAGCTTGAATTTTCATTAGTCTCTCTCAGGCTGGCCCAGCAGCACAAAAACCCCAAGAGGTTGGCTGAGTCAGCAGTATTTTAGGAATGCTGTGTTTTAGGGAGTTGAGAAAGGTTCCTTGCACAGTTGCAGATGATGCTGCAACTCTTGGATTATGTACAACCATGCATTATCTGAGCAGTTATGCTCCAGTATCTCCTATGACAGTAGTCTTTCCAGATCAAGGACTCATTAAGTGCTGCAACCATGTAACAGGAAGCTACATGGCATCAGTGTCATGTGACAGGAAGAGGGGGAGCCAGAATGACGATCTCACGGATGTCAATACCAGAACCATGGGCAGCAGACCAAGAAAGCTAGAGATAAGAAATGGAACCCAAGTACCACAGTGAGGAAAAAGCCAAAAGTCAGAGCCATGGAAAGATTTTTTTCCGCCACTGAGTGACCTTGCCTTGCAGGCCTGCTGTGTGTAAAAAGAGGCAGGGTTCATGGCATCCTTGCAGTCTATGTCTTGCAGTCTTGCAACTCAGCATGAAAGGGCTCCATGACCCACTGGAGAGTCATGACCTATAATTTGAAGACAGTTGCTCTAAGACACTGCAAGGAATCCTAGGATTCCTGTTGGAAGGTGTGGTGCTGTCACTATAACAGTTTGTGACATCAGTGATAATGAGCATAATTTCAATTACCTTTTTAGTCATTTATGTTTTCTGCACAGGCTGTGAGCCACCTTATTGCTGCTGTGCTGAAAGAAAAAGTTTCATCTGAGAAGATAAACCAGTCAACAAACCAGGTTTGTTGCTTTGCTTGCACCCTTTTCTTTGCCTCCCATCACTTTTGGAAACTGCTGTTCTCTGAACCTCTTATAGACTTTTTGCAGAAAAAAAGACAATAATGACTTGATAATTTGTGGTTTTGAGATACAAAAAAAGAGTTCTTTGTTCTATATATAGAGCAAGGAAATTTTTTGTAATCAAACTTATATTTGTTGTAGAGAAAATCGAAAGCCTTCTATTTTATGTATGTTTTTCTTTCCCCCCACTCTTTTATTTTCTCAATAAAAACTTAAAATTCAAAAAAGGAAGCTGCTCTTCTGCGTTTGCATTATTAATGAGTCATGAATATGCTTTTGTGTGCGATCCTGGGAACTCTAATCCTTTGCAGGGAAAGAATACTTAATAGTAGTGGACTGTTCCAGGTGATCAGTGGACTGTGTTACAGTAGTGACGGACAGACTTGGATCCATGTACACCAGCAAGGCTATAAGAATGCCAAGAAACTTTTCAGACACTCATGCCATTGCTGTTCTCTTAGGAAAACTTAAATTGGAGAAGGTTTAAAATAGGGTTGCCAGGTCCTCCCTGCCTACCGGTGGGGAATAGGGGGGTATTGTTGCCCGCTCTGGGTTGGGAAACTTTTGAAGATTTGGCGGTGGAGGCTGGGGATGACACGGATGACAGTAGGGTACAGGGTGATTGCGAGGACAGAATGAAGGAGGGGAGGACCCCGTTCATAGGATTGCCAGTTCCAGGTTGAAAAATACCTGGAGGTTTGGGGGGTGGAGCCTGAGGAGGGTGGGATTTGGGGAGGGGAGGGAGTGTGGTATAATGCCATAGAGTCCACACTTCAGAGCATCCATTTACTCCAGGGGAACTGATCTTTGCAGTCTGGAGGTGAGTGTTAATTCTAGGGGATCCCCAGGTCTTACCTGGAGGCTGGCATCCCTAGTTGGAGGGGTAATTGCTGAATTTACAGTTTTCATTACACTTTCCAGTTTTTGTTTCCCTCACTCCTCCTTGTAGGCTATCATTGCATACCAGCACATTTAGGCATTGATTAAATTGTAGTGCAGAAAGGAGTCTTGCGCAAGGATCATGTCTACAGATCAAGATTCCTTTATGTGCTGTGATTTTGATCAGTATCCAGGTATGCTGGGGTAGTGTGTAAATATTCATAGTGATTTTAAAATCAAATAACAGATTCCCCATAAAGGAAAAAATGGCAGTAAAGGTAGTTTAAGATAGATATTAGCTTTCTAGTATCTCTCCTTATATATAATTGAATAGTGGGTGCCAAAGTTCTAATTCTAAAATGCACTCCCTTAGTGTATGGCTGATGGCACTGCTCCTCAGCATATATCGCCACCAATCAGAAGGCAAAGCCCGGGTCCCGCCCACACCACAACTGCTGCGACAACCTGGTCTTTTGCATATGGAGGCTGATTGGACTTCAGTCCATTCCACACCTCAAACTCCCCCCCCCCCCCGCAAGGCAGTTGGGATTTTCAGTTGCATAACATACCTCATAGGGGAGAGGAGAATGGGTAACAATGGTTACCACTCTCCAGGTGAGGGCTACAGATAACTCAAACATACAAATGCTCTTCAGGTAGCAGAGATCAGTCCCTCTGGAGAAAACAGTGGACTCTGTCATTAAACCCTGCTGAGGTCGCCACAGGAAACTGACACTGTTTGCCCAAAGCCAGCGCACTCTCCCAGAGCCTCTTTCTAGATCCCGTTGTATTTATTTCCGCAACGGGCATTATTTCTAGTCCATTATATATTTAAAAAGTCTTAGTTTTTCCTTACATGTTGTGAATTTTACCTTGTGAGCTCCCTCAAGCAGGTCTCTGAAGAGATGGCATACATTTTCTAACTAAATAAATGGGCTTTGTATAACTTTCTAAAGACTAAAAGAGATGTATGGAGGTCATCCCATGGAGTCAGTTAGTAAATTTTTTTTTTAAAGCTAGGACTCCATGACACAGTGTGTTAGATCCTCAGTTTCCAGTTTAAAGACCAGAGAGCCATGTTTTGATTGAATGATGAATCAGCATTTCTGAGTGTCGTTTCCTTCCTATTTGATTTCAGACCCCCGCATTAAACTTGCTTTGGGAAAAGTGCTGCAGTGACAATGTGGTTGTTCGGACAGCGTGTTGTGAGGCCCTGGTCACACTTACTGCTCAAGGTCATGCAGAGTACACTTATGTTCTTAATGGAACTCTCAACCTGATTCCTTCTGCCAGGTAATGGCTCTTTGCATTGTCCCTATTATAGCCTGTTTGTTTCCATGTTTTTTGGCATATTTCTTCTACTAGGTCTTCCTGTAAGCAGAGTGTCGTATCCAAGGTGACACTCCGCTGAGTCCGCGCTGCAGCATGGAAACATTGTGGTGAAAATTATACTGTGGCAAGACCAGTAGACTTTGAATAATGCTACCTTTATAAAGTACTACTCTCCTCACTTTATATTGGATGCATGAATCCCCCGAGGCTGGACTTGACACAGAACTTTCATATCTGTATTCTGTAATCCCTAGAACACAACACCCAGACTCTTGATTTTGCTGTCTTCAATATTTGGCAGGTGGAATAGTCGAGGCCTCTGCTTCTCTCAAGTGAAGGCATGGGACTAGGTGGAATGGCCTAAGGCTCTAGAGATATGCTTCAGAACAGTTGGAATACATATAATCCTTCTGCTACATGATGAGGCTTAGAAATCATGATTTTTGAAATTCCTACATGGTTCTGGAGCTTTTAGTATCTGAGCCATGGAAGCCCCCCTGCTAGGGCTGTTTTTATGGTTTTCTGTACAAGCATGATGACTGGGAGACTTAGGAAGCAATTCTAATTCAATTTTATTCATTGGGGCCTACTCTCAGGAAAGTGTTTTAAGGATTGCCACCTTACACTTAATGGGAGGCCATTTTTAAAAAATCTTCTTTCAGAAATCGACATGTTGTTCAGATTATAAAAATAACATAGCTTGTTTTTCACAAACCGGTCTGTTCTTTGTTCTAAAGAGCTTGCTAGAGATTCAGGGTACTGCAGTGGCTGGGATGTTGGACCAGGAGGGCCTGAGTTCACACCTCCACTTGGCCATTAAGCTTGATGAATGACTCCAGGAAGAGTATGCACTCCTTCTGCCTTATCTTCCCAGCAGTCTTGATAGTCCCCATCTCCCACATCTAAGTTTTGTGAGGACAGAATGAAGGAGGGGAAGTCCCTCACCAACTTGGAGGGGGGAGAAGCAGGATAATAGTGTGATTGATAAATCTGAATGTAAAAACAACACCAAACTGACTCCCAGGTTTAACCCAGAATTTCACTCCTGTAAGGAGAAAAATCATCAAGCCCTTTTTGTCTTGATTAAATTTGTATTAAAAATCCTAAAAGGTCAACAGAATTTTCTGTGATTTAAGAATATATGATATCTTATGCATTTGATAATTGTTAACGTATCTTGTTCTACTTTGAGGCATGCCTGCTGAAGATAAATGGATGCCTTTATATCTTGTATCTCTTCTTATATGCTTAAATGGTAGGGGCATGTGGGTGGAGGGCTCAATTAAAGTAAACAGGTAAAGGATAAAAGGAAGACCAGCTACGGTGAAACCAAAGCTTAATGGACCACAGGTTTCCTGCTTTTTGCTTAGAGAACACTAAGTTGTTTTCTCGCTCAAGGCTTGTAATTTGGTTTTCCACCTGTGCTATATTATGGGGTCATGGTAGTGACCCCGGAGCTGGAGTTTCCAGGACTTGTACCATTCAAAACATATTTTCCACTCCCTTTCAGAAAATTATGTGTTTGACTGAATTTTCTCACGACTAACTTCACTTAGCTCAAAAATTCTCAAGGGATGTTGTGGCATGTGTGCTATTTTCAAACCTTTTGTCAACTGTGTGGTTTGATCCTGGATACTTCGGAGTTTTGAGTTTGGGCAAATGAACCACCCACAGGCCAATATGCTACCCCTGCTGGAAACAGAATGCAACTATGTAGGCTCAATGGGGGGGTGGGATAAATAGGCACAGTTATACCCCTCTTTTGCATACAGTATTAACATTCATAAGTTAGTTATTGCAGAACTAGAAAGGGTATTGGAGCTTTACAGAATATCTTCTTTTGGAGCTCTGCAGAGAAATAGCTTTGATGGTAATATTGCGGATTCATTGTGTTTTCTTAGGAACATCCATGGCTTGATAAAAACCATTGTAAAGCTGCTAGAAATGGAAGCATGGAAGGTGACCAAAAGTGAGGAGGAACGACTGGGGGAATTTCATGCAATCAAGTATGCTGATCTGAATAATTTAAATGCTGTTTTGAATGGTGTTAAGATTATTTTTATGTGGTTTTGTGTTTTGGAACTGCATGGAAGTGGTTCTCTCGAGAGAGTAATAGGCACATCCCAAAGAAATAAAATAATATGTATGTTGTAAGCATCTGCAGAGATTAAGTAAGAACTTTTACTTTATCTGCAAGCACTTTGGCTGATTCTCACATAATAAACTCACTGTACACTAATATTGCCTGCATAGGAGAGATGGTTGGTGATGAGATTAACCAAGGGCCTCTTGGGTAACTTGCTTTTTAAATGTTGTTTTGCCCCAAACCTGTTGCCCTGAGAGCTATTCTAAAATGACGGTTTTGCAGAGCACTATTCCTTGTTCTGTTATGATGTCCTGTATGCTGGGGGTTGAGACTGGGAGGACAAAATGTGTTGAATGCCAAGGTGCTCTTCTGCTCACAGCGGGTTTGTGCCGCAAGCAGAAGGGTATCTTTAGGATCAAACTCCGTGTGTATAGTTGACGTCAGTTTTTCTTGTGGGCTTGCAGCTCCCTTCTTATAATGGATCATTTTCCATTGATGTAGTTTAAAAGAATATACTTGACTGGTATGCAAAGTTTTTAATGTAAGCTTGGAATACATTTTTGTCCATTTGTCTTTAGAAACTTAAGCAGTGGGTTGCTGTATTTGATGGGGCCCTCTCTAGGGAGCTGAGGCAGTTGCTAGGGAAGATGGAAGAATCTCCTGAAATCTTCTCCAGACTAGGAAGCTGCCACTCTAAACTCCCTGGCGAGATTCCCATAAATATCGGAATCACCTGTCTTAGTTTTCTAAAGACGTCAGCTTGGAATCAGTTTTTCCTTTCAGTGCACTATCGGAGGCATATGGGAAGGCTGAGGTGGGCCTTTCCACAGCTGCCATGGTCTCCTCTCCTTTCCCCTGAAGGCCTCAGATAGGAAGGGGAGGCGAGGCAGTCTCCTTTCACCCGGTTTCTCTTCCTCCTTCTCTCTGACTGCTCCCTCAGTAGGAGGGAAGCCAGCCAAAGATTTCAGCCTATGACTGTGGGAGTTTATGTAACTCCCAGCAGCCTTGACAGTCCCCATCTCTCACATCAAGGTTTTGAGAGAATCCCCTTTCTGCAGACACTCCATTGGTTACCAATCAGTTATTGGATCGCATTCAAGGTTCTAGCTGTCGCCTACAAAAGCCTGCATACCTGTAGGACTACATCTCCTACTATGTTCTTCTGCAACACCTCTGTTCCTTTGAGCAAAGCTTGCAGAAGGTGCCACTTTGCAAACTGCAACATTCACACACATTCTCTGTGGTGGCTCCTATGTTATGGAACAGTTTGCCCAAGACCATTAGGAAGCCCTCCACATTTCTATTTTTTTTTGCAAAATGTGGAAACAAAATTGTTTGGAAAGGCATTCTTGTAGAGGGAGCAAAGCTGTTGTATAATGGTTCAGCTCAGAAAGTGACTTATTAGAGGAAAAGTTTTTCCTGCACTGTGTTGTTGTCTTAGACGGATATTGGGATGGTTGTGAATGGTTGTGTGAGTGCATATGTGTATGGCTGTAGATCACTGAAATGATTGCACCTTTAATTTCGTTGTACTGTGTACAATGACAATAAAGTA